>NC_074725.1:29580583-29625583 GCF_947242115.1 Biomphalaria glabrata | reverse complement strand
CTATTTGATATTACTCTTTCTATAAATCATAAAGGATCGTCCACCGTGGCAAGTGCTAGACTTCTTCCTGGGAATGCGCGTTCTAAAAATAGCTTAACAATGGTTATTCCACACCCCCCCCCCCCGGACACAATGCTTCGGGTGGGGGAACCATGTTATCTCACAAGGCTAGGCACTAAGACGTCATATCAGGATGCTGCTAATAGCGCACACGTACACCAGGGAGGGAGATGATAATGCGGAACTTATTATCACGAGAGCGAAATCAAACAAGCAAAATATTTTTTAAAAATACTTTTAAAAAAAAACGTATATAAGGGAAAGAACTGCACATTTACAATCATATATCTCAATACTGTAAGATTCGTTTCCTTTTTTTATATCAAGCTAAAAATAATAATTAACACTAATTAATTAATAAATCTGTTTTTTATATTATTATTACAGGTTCGTGTTTTGTTAGGGACCACTAAATCCGAGAATGGGAAAAAGGGGGGGGGGGGGGGAGGGAATAACATGTACAAAATTGTGTACCTGACAGACAGGCAGACAGACAGGTGGGTTAATGTGAGCGTTGCAATGGGAACAATAGCGATCAACCAACAAGGCCTCTATAAAACTTAAACACCAATGTCAGCGGTCGCTAAAAGTATTACAAATGAACAGCAAAGTCTGACTATGTCGTTCTAGAAACTGTCTCCCTTCTGAATTTACTTCAGTCAAGAGTTAACCCGCTTCATTCAAACCGTAATCGCCCCCCCCCCCCCCCCAACTCCTGTGATATTAATAACCAGAGTTAGTTTTTTTTTAAAAAAAAAGGTCAGAGATATCAAGAAAAGATAACTCTGTGCAGATTTCCTGAGATGTCTTTTATTACACCCTGACCCGGAGGTAAGCTAGCGCAGACGCTGAACTAAAGTCTCGGCATCGTCATATGGAAAGAAAAAAAAATACATTTCCCGTTATTTTGAAGTATTTCAGAACACTTTGCCACGCTCCTTAAAAAGTATATTTTTTTTTATTATAATACAGACAGAATCAACTTGAGATGAAATGAAATACATGTAGTCACTAGCGGATCCAGAACTTTGGAGTGGGGGGGGGGGCGATTTTTTTCCAAACCCTAACCCTAACGCCCAGTAAACCCTAACCCTACGCATAAACGTGCATACAGCGCGCGCACGCGCGCACACACGCACACACATATATATGTATATATATATATATATATATATATATATATATATATATATATATATATATATAAATATGAGAATTAAAAAAAGCAGCATTTCTCAACCTTCGGCGAAAACCAAAACAACTGGGGCAGCGCTATAAGGTTCTCTGGTGAAGTTCGGGGCGAAGCCCCGACGCCATAAGCGTTTTCTTGCTTTTTTCACTGCAGAAACGCATTCTCCTGACAAGTACAGCTCATTATTCATCAATGGAGTTCGGGGCGAAGCCCCGACGCCATAAGCGTTTTCTTGCTTTTTTCACTGCAGAAACGCATTATCCTGACAAGTACAGCTCATTATTCATCAATGGAGTTCGGGGCGAAGCCCCGACGCCAAAAGCGTTTTCTTGCATTCTTCATTGCAGAAACGCATTCTCCTGACATCTACAATTCATTACCCATAAATGAAGTTCGGTGCGAAGCCCCGACGCCAAAAGCGTTTTCTTGCATACTTCTCTGCAGAAACGTATTCTCCTGACATCTACAACTAATTACTCATAAATGGAGTTCGGGGCGAAGCCCCGACGCCAAAAGCGTTTTCTTGCATTCTTCACTGTAGAAACGCATTCTCCTGACCTGAAGCTCATTATTCATACTATTAAAAAACGACCTTTCGAATAATGTTGTACTTGAAAAATATTCTAATATGAATTTATAGGCCCATAATACATTGCAAATAAAACCGATTTGTTCCTTGAAAAGATAGGATACCCCACGTATATAGATTTTTGCTTTGAGGATCGCCGCCGAAAAAAAACTAATTCGATAAATAGTATTCAAGAAAACTCTAGCATAAATTGTGAGTTATAGTCCCAAATTTATTTAGCTAGAAAAATATCAGATTGAGTAAAGGTTGGGAAAAGGCGACTATGAAAATGTTATTTGAGTTTAGAACTCATCTCAATCATGACTCTTATACTGAAAAATTTCGTTTGAATTCTAACTTTTCCAATGCAAAGTCTTTCTTAAAATACTTATGATAACTTCGTGTGAAATTACAAAAACTCTGTCTGGAAATGGGAATGGCGGTAGAGTGAAAACGATTAATCCTCGCTCCTTTACTAATTTCTGCTAAAGATTGCATTTGGCATTAAAGAATAGGTATGGGGCGACTCGATATAAAAATTTAATTTATAGTATATATAAATTATATTAGTGACAGATTTTTTAAATTTTGTAATTTCTTAACTATAATACAAAAAGAAAAAGTATTGATTTGTCCGATGGGGGAAATGCGATTGCATGTATCGCCCCTCCCACCTGGTACAACCCTTTTTCATTTAAATTTTCTAATGATACAATTTGAGATTAGAGTGTGGTACGACATATTTACAATGGGTTATATAGATATTCAACTAATTTTATTCACAAACTATGATTCTCCAAAAAAAAAAGGACCGCCCCCCCCCCCCCCAGCACTCAGAGGGCTAGAGTGGGGAGGGCAGTACATGCAATCGCCCCCCCCCCCTCATCACACCGAATCGGCCAAAATACCAGAAAGGGAGCGACATAATATAAAATTTATATATTAATTCAACTAATTTTGTTCACAAACTATGATTTCTCAATAAAAAGGGACCGCCCCCCCCCCCTCAAAGGGTTTAGGTGGGAAGGGAAGAAGAGGTATTCGTCCCCTCCCCCCACCAATCGGCAAACAGGGAACGACATAATATAAAGATCGGTTAAAATATCAATAATAAGTTACAAGGATATAGATATTTAATTGATTTTGTTAGCAGGCTGTGATTTCTACCAATAAATTGGACCGCCCCCCCCCCACTCGAAAGTTAAGGGGGGGGGGCGGGATTGATACCATCGCCTCCTCCCGACCCCACCAAATCGGCCAACATACTAGAGGGGGGGGGGGCGAAATAATGTAAAAATAGGTTGAAATAGAAATAATTAGTATATATTTTTAACATAAGTTATAAATTCGTATACAAATTGTGTGAATCCTATACTAAAGTTCGTCCGCCCCCCCCCCCCCGGGGGGGGGGTCGGCCGAGTGGGGGGGGGGGCGATCGCCCCTACCGCCCCCCCCCCCTGGATCCGCCAGTGCATGTAGTAGACTTAAGCAATAATGTAAAATGGTATTTTGAACAAATTCTAGCTCACTTAAAAAAAACAACAACATGTCTTTTCACTACAGCCATCTGTAGTTGTCTGGCGTACTTAACGCAGCTTACGAAACGTCAGCTTATCTTGCATCATTCGAACTGCATAGCCACCAACCAATCGCTAACTTCTCACCGTCACCATAGAAACACACACACTCCGTAACAACAAGTCAAATAAGTAATGAAACATCATAGACAAGTGGAACACAAACTACTGCCTGGGGACAAATGAACTGCTATCAGGCCCCTATGAATTCCTGCCCACAGTGCATGATAAAGCCACATAAAGAGGCCCGCGACACGTCTAAATGTATACGGCCCCTAGGTTGAAAATGATAATGGGTGGGGGGGGGAGCACACACACACACACACAACGTAATAATATTATGGCCATCGTTGAAATGTGCATACGAAACTGGAAGCAACCAATCAGGAGCCAAGCACTGTGGGAAGCAGGAACCACGCCTCCACACGAATTAAAAGGACGCTAAATCTAGACCTACATCTTGTGGCAAAAACCAACACCAAATGGAACGCCGTTAAGTAAAAAAATCAAAAAATAATAAAAAAATCAGAAACTGTAACGGATATTCTATGTGTTTCAGTGAGTGTTTAAGTGAGTGTTTTAAGTGAGTGTGTTTAAACTATGTAAAGTTCAATGGACCTCATTCACCAATCGTAAACAAACAACATTTAGTCACGTGATCTTATTGATAAAACAACGGAAAAAAACTGCCACGTGACAACCATCATGAATTAAACATGGGATCGTAAATTATATAGAAGAGATAGAGCACCACGTGGCTAAATGCTGTTTGTTTACAACTGGTGAATGAGGTCCATTAAAAACACTTGCGTTTCTTCAGTGAGTTCATATAGAGGCACCCCCCGAGCCCGCCAACGTTGAAAGACTTTGACAGACAAAAAATATAATTGACAGTGTGGACAACGCAACTCTTAAACGATTCGAGACATAATGTACACCAGTTTCATCTCTGGCCATTTTTTTTTCCTTATTTATTTGGGTAGTTACGTCACAAAACTTCGATCAACATTCTTTCCAAAAGTTCTCTCGTCGTGTTTTGGTTAGCTGCAAATCCGAACCACGGCGATTCTCTCCCTTGCGTTGAACCTGCACTTCCCGCCCTCGGCCTTCCTTTGCGAAAGGTCAAGGTCATCCCAGAGTGCGCGCGCGTGCAGATAAAGATCGCGCGTGGGAAGTCGGATATTTTTAAAACTCCACTATGCTAAGTGTGACACAATCAATAAATACACGTAATCATTCTTCTTCGGGAAAAAAAAATATTCAGGGATGTCGGTGGCGGTATTTGGAAGTCGACTCTGTTAAATAAAAACAAAAAAAATCAAGAGGTGTCTTAGACAAGATGGCGTCGAGGCAGTCGGAAAGCTGAGAGATAGCGACACCCATAACGAAAAATAAAGGGGGGGGGGTATCTGGGACCTGTCTCCGTGACGAGAGGAGATTATCACGTCACGAGAACGAGATTAGGACGAGAGTGTATCAGCAGGTCGAGCTGGATCAGAGGCGAAACATTTAGTAGGGTAGAGAGATTTTGGGGGGAATGGGGGAGGCTGGAGAGAGAGAGAGAGAGGGAGAGAGGGTTAGCTGTAATGGAGGCCTCAACAAACCACCACTCTTAAGGTAGACAGGTGTCAAAGGTGTAAAAGCGGATACAGAGAAAGGTCAGTCCGCAGAGGTCACCCAAATGATGTGCTGATCAAATTGAGACGCGGTAAAAAAAAATGTCAGAGAAACGCGAACGTGTGTGTGTGTGTGTAGTGTATGAGTGTGTGTATGTGTGATGGCTCCTTCACGGATCGCGATGGTACAGTAAAGGTATCTAAGAGTTTGACCCCTTGTGGGCTCGGCCTCTGGCCTCGCATGGGATGGGGAAACCCATTGCATTGGCTCAGGGGACCGTGACGCATGATCAAACATATCATCTTGTTGACGGGGCTCCAGACAGAAGGGTCGGTGAAGAACCAAACCTTCATCCTGGACACGGGATAAAATCCTTTCCCGGGTCAAAGATTCCTAAAGGGATCGCTCTCGGGGCTTTTCGGACATCTTCACCAGGATGGGCTCATAGGCGTCCCTAAAACAAAATCCGGAAATTTAAAAATCGAGGCTCAAACCCGAAACAACTAGGTATGGCTGCCTGGTCGGGATGGCTGCCTGGTCGTGCGGTTTGCGCGCTGGACTTTCGTTCGGATTTATCGACGGTCGAGGGTTCAAACCCTGCCCGCTCCCATCCCCCGTCGTCCAGCGGGAGGTTTGGACTAGGAAGTAAACTATCTTCAACTCTGAAGGAACATCCGAAACATGTAAAACATTTTACAAACATTTTTAAGATATCACTTTTGAATAATATAGTATTCCCTTCCCCCCGGCACCACTTTCTGCAAAGACCAAATACAATAAATAATAACAGCCCCCCATTAAGGGATCGCTTGAAGCAGATGTAGCGAAAATAAAACACGTGATCAGAGTGATGTCAAAACCAAATGTCATGCCCTTGACGATGAAACAACGAGAATGTCAACTATGAAAGACAACAAAATGTCAAGTAAGTCCATGACATTAGAAGCAAGATGAGAACTTAAAAGAGAGCGCTGTAACAGGGCCGGCCTTAGGCATAGGCAAAGTAGGCAGCCGCTTAGGGCCTCCAATTGGTAGGGGCCTCGCACAGGACTCATAACAGTTGTTGTTTTTTTTAGAGAAGAAATAGCGAAACCTGTGCCCAATGTTTTTAGTGGAGTAAACTAGATTTTAAATACATTAGGTAATTTTCCTTTTTTTTTTGCTGTTTATTTTTTTTTTCTATTTCAGTTGAGGCCACCAAATTCACTTCGCCTAAGGCCTCCTATCATCTAAGGCCGGCCCTGACTGTAAGAAAACAAATCTGAATGTGAGAAGGGGAGAGAGATATAATTGGATTAAAAAGTGGTCGCGTGCCGAAGTGGCCTGACCGAACGACTCGATAGATTCGGAACGTTGAGATGGGTGGAGCCAACCACTTTGGAGTTGAATGTCAGGCAGCACGTGCACCGGAAGTGAAACGAATGACCGGAAATATATGATTCTTGGAACAGTGGGATGCCGTTTTTCTGTGCGGTAAACTCGTGTGAATTTTTGGGTGTTTCAAAGCATATGTAAAAACTTCGTCAAGATCATTTTTTTTAAATAATACGTTTAATGACGTCATCAATAATGCAGAACGATTGACGCCGGATACAGAGCGTGGTTTAACAACAATAACAACAACATAACAGCAGCAAAGAAAACATTATTAGTAGCCAACAAACATCGCATAAACGGAAACACGGGACTATTGGCAGGCCAAAGACCGGAGCTCTTCCGTTTGAATAATAAAAAATAAAATTGTCAAATGCTTGTATGGTAGAGTATTTGAATACTACGCCATGACAGTTACAAAATATGCGAATGACGTCATCAATTTATGAACAAGGTTTGGCGCCGGATATAGACACGTCAGTTTGGCTGATTGAATGTTAAAACGAGTAGGCCTAATGTAAAATAATTAGATATCGATTGATCACGGGGTTACATAAGAAGAAATGCACTTATGGAAATGGGCCATCACTTTCAAATGAGTAAAAAATAGAAATATCAATGCAAAAAAAATGGCACGTCTCTATCAGGGCTTAGTCACCGAGAACTCAACAGAGCGAACAACCAAGAGATTAACTCTTCTATGTTACGTTTCATAAGGACATTTTTGTTCTTTAAAGTTGCAGATGATCACTGACACACTCTTGCACACATACGCACACACTTTCAAATTCACGCAAATACGCTAGCGCTAAACACACACACACATCCATCGCGTAATGGGTATTTAGTTTCCAGGCATTACGACATATCGAAATTCTTAAGATTTAGGGGTTGTTTTTCCTTTGCGGCATAGGCACGTAGCAATATGTTTCATTGATGTAGAATCAAGTCTTCAAAGTAAGTGAGGCCACCGCAAAATAAGAAACAGACATATGAATCACACAGCCCCCATTATCGGCTTCTCATAAAACAATTATTTTTAATCTACGCATTGGTTTGAAAAAAAAAATCTGTGAGGCCATTTCTCAGGCTTAAGTCCCAGTGCGATCCCACAATTTCATTACACCCTAATGTGAAGCTGCACTTAGTCCCACGACATCGTCACCAGACTGTAAGAAGCCTGGCTTTTGTATTTGGGCCCGCTTTAAGTTGCTGGTTTTGAGTGCTCTACATGTTTCGGTCGTTGCTTTAGGGTACGTCTTAGCCCCAACCTCAAGAAGGACGACAGGGGATAACTGTGGACAGAGTTCAAAACCCCGGGTACATCGTGTCCGAAGCGAATACCACAAAACCAGGAAGCTGGCCGCTGGAAACAGACCGATATTTTGCTGTAAATAAAAAGCTGGTCATCCTAGCTTCTTCGGCCCAGCGTTGACACAGCGCAAGATGTAGGGATCCTAGCAATGCTACATAACACCGAAACACCATTTGATCAAATATTCTTTTTCTTTTCTTTTTTTACTTTAGCCATTTGTTGTGGACGGTCGTTGACCTGTAGCACCTAACTGCTGGTAGACAACTTAACCGCTGTGATAACTTGAACAGCTTCTTTCTAAACAATACTGTATATAACTTTAATTACAATATAGTCCACATCTACTTGAGATGAAATGAAATACATGTAGTGGACTTTAATCATACTATAAAATGGTATTTTGAACAAAATCTAAGTCACTACAAAAACACGTCTTTTCACTCTGGCGTTCTGGAGTCGTCGCCTATCCAAGACTGCTGACGACAATGCTGCTTATTTTGCATCATTCACATAAAATGCACACTATTTTTTTCCTTCGCACAGTCTGCAAACGAGCTGACAGCTCAGCAGCAATAAAGCTGGCTAGAAGAAGAAGAAGCATCATTCACACTGCATAGCTAGCCTCTTCCCACCTTCACCCTAGAACACACACACACACACTCGATAACACCATGTTTTTAAGTTATTGGGCAGATTTGCGACCGCGTACTCTTAACTCTTTCTCTTCGTTATTATTTTTCCACTTTTCGAAGGAGTTCTTCTTTTAGCTCATGACTATTTCACTCCCCCTGTTATGATGAGGCTTCAATAGCTTTGTTATTTGTTATCAGAAAATGTTTTATTTGGTATAGAATTAAAAGGGAATGCATGCTCTTTTTTATATAACACAAAGTCAAGTTTATAAAATTAAATTTTAAGTTAATTTAATGAGGTCAAATCAACGATGGGATCGTCGATTAGGGAGTAATCTTTCTTTCTTCTCCTTCTAGCCAGCTATTTCGTCTGCTGAGACGGTAGCTCTTATACAGGCTGTGACGTGGAAAAAAGGAGCGTGCAGTTCTTCCCACCTGCTCCACACCGCAACACACACAGTGTTATTCTTGGGTAACAAGTGGATATCACCCCCCCCCCTCTTTTTGTTTTACAAAGCTTATATCAATTCCCTCGGTCTGTCTGTCAGTCTGTCTTTGCTAAATTTTGAACACGTTATTTCCGATCACATTGAAACTTTCCACAAGTATTTATTGTGCCTAACAAAACGCGAATCAATAAACAAAGTAATTAAACAATTTAGTTAATTAATTACTGGTAATAGATTATTTTGTTTGATAACAACAAGGGAAATTAATTTTTCAGCAGTGAGAAATATTGCTAAATATGTCGGGTTTTGTCCGCTTACATAATTGTCCACAATATTTTTCCCGCACCAATTCTCGAAAAAAAAATTAATTTCAGAAATTATTAATTGTACCTAACAAAAAAAGAAAAAAAAAAGGATCAATTTAAAAAAAATTTATTATTTCCTCACCCTGCTCGTTAATCGTCGGCCAAAGAAACAGATGACCTTAACATCATCCGCCCAACAGATCGCAAGATCTGAAGGGGGAATTTAATAATTAATTATTGGTAATTGATAGATTTAGTTCGATATTGATTAAGGGAACTAAATCTTATTGTATTAATGGATATGACTATAAATGTACACTTGTTTCCCTTACATAATCATTCTTTTTAAGTTTATTATATTTTTTTTGCTTTCTTTTTTAATGGTGTCACTGGGGTCACTGCGACCTACGTAGCGCCAGGTAAAGTCGTGCCGAGGATGAAGGGCTTCACTATCACGAAGAAATAAACAAACTCATCTCACTGGCGAGACACACAAAACAAAGATGACAAAAGCAGGGGTGGGGGGGGGGGGGAGAGAGAGAGGGGGGAGCTTTTCACAACATGAAGACACGGCCCCCTTCATAGATGTGTTCATGCTATTACATATACAGAACAGCATGACAAATATTGCGTACACAGAAGGAGGCGCGGTGCCCGAGCGGTAAAGCACTTGACTGCCGAACCAGGGGGTGGAATCCTGGTGAAGACTCGGGTTTTAAATTCGGGACCCTTGGGCACCTCTGAGTCTACCCAGCTCTAATTGGGGAAAAGTAAAGGCGGTTGGTTGTTGTGCTGGCCACATGACACCCTTCGTAAACCGTAGGCCACAGAAACAGATGACCTTCACACCATCGGCCCACAAGGTCTGAAAGGAGAACTACATATACAGGAAATAAACTCCCCCCCCCCCGGGTCGCCATCTTTACAATAAACTCTTCACGCATGCACGTGTCCGCACACAGTCATTCGACATCATGGCGTAATATCTAATGTGAACAAAATAATTCGAACACTCATTTGGGGGGGGGGGGGGATTTTCAAATTTTCATACCCCACCACAGCTACGCCACTGCACACACTAAACACAGGCTATAGTTTCGTCATCTTTCTAATTCATAAGTCTGGTAGTAAATATGACGCTAGTAGCTTCGTTTTTTTTTTTTTTTTTTGAGGCCGGCCGGGGGGGGGGGGGGGGGGTTTACGGAGGTTGTTTTTCAAAATTTATTTCATTTTGGGATTATACATGCGCAGAGATAAAAATAAAAGATAGTAGTAGGATGAAATAAACTTTATGACAGAGCTAAAAAAAAGATATTTATCAGGGCCGTGGTGACTGAGTGGAAGAGTGCTTGGCTTCTTGACAGATGCGTCTCGGTTTGAATCGATGTGAAGGCAGACATTTTCAACTACGTTTTGTGTTAGGCCGCCAACTGTCATGAGTATCTGACCTTAGTTTGGGGAAAATGAAAGCGGTTGGTCAATGTGCTGGCGACATGACGCCGTCGGCCCTTAAAACAGATGACCTTCACAGCATTTGCCAGACCGTTACATCACCTGCCTTATAAGACCACAAGGTCTCAAATGGGAACCTTTACTTGTATAAATATGTATGCCAAATAGGACAGATTTGGCAATGGCACACACAGAATGTAAGAAAATAAATGCACAGTTGGAAAGCAACGCCAAAAAAAACATCATCATTATCTAATTAATTAATTTTTTTTTTAATTGATTCGTGTATTGTCCTCGACAATGAATAATTGTGCAGAGTTTCAACTTGGTCCGATAATGGGAAGTGGGAGAAATAACGTGTACAATTGAAGTGGGCGACTGCTGTCAATCAAAAAGAGAACAGAGCGATACAAAAACTCGTTCGTACCTCACTCGGTCAGACTCTATCACCGCCACTCGTTGATCAGGGAACATGAAAAGCACCAAGATGCCTGTGTGTAGTCGCTGAATGAACTCTTTATGTTGTGTCTGTTGTATTTATGTGTATGTTTCTGTTGTGTTGTCTTTATATGAGAAAAGAGTCCTTGTAATCACAACAAATTTCCGTAAGGATCAATAAAGCAGTCTTGGTCTTAGTCTTAAAAGTTTCGTAAAAACAACACAAAACGAACACTCTTTGGTCAGTAAAGTTTAAGTAAATTTTTCTTTTCAGACCTTGCCATCTATGGGGCAGATGTTTCTGAGGCCCACGGTTAACGAGGGTGTCATGTGACCAGCGCAGCGAACAACCGCCTTTACTTTACCAAACTAACGTCAGATGATCATTAGAGGTGGGTGGACTCAGAGGCGCCCGAAGATCTCGAATTAAAAAAAAAACCCGGTCTTCTCCAGGATTCGAACACAGAACCCCCGTTTCCGAAGCCAAACGCTTTACTGCTCAGCCACCGCGCCTCCTCTTTGGTCAAGTGCTTTACATTTATTTTAGAAACCATACAGATGTCATTTACTTTAAGAATTTATTTTCTAAGTTATCCGAAATGCCAACTTTGCACTGTGGGGGGACAAGATTATCGCCTGGACTTAGGAACTCGACATAAACATATAATGTTTACAAATATAGATCGTTCGCGGTATCTTTACTTTAAGGTGGCCAGATTTCTGGTTTAAATACATAAACATTTCTTTAAATATTCTGTTTTATGGGCGCATTCATCAAAATAAACACCAACTTATCGCTGGAATAACGTGTCAAGATTAAGAATGCTATATACGGATATCTGCAATTTTATAGCGCTTTAAAGAACAAACGTTCTGTTAGCACCCAATGAAAATGTCAATAATCAGCTTTGCGATAATTCCATCTAAGTTACTCCACGTGTTAAGAGAAGGCTAGAAGCTTTACGGTTCCGTACTTTTTAGTTCGAAACTCTTTCTTTCCATAACTTTTGAGTTCCGGGCCTATTATTTCCATAACTTTGGATAAAGACTTGTTCCTTCCATAGCTCCAGCTGGAAAAACCTGCCCCGGTGAGCAGCCGAACATCCTGCGCTCACATAGGTCTCACCAGCCACATGAGGAGGCATAAAACCCCAGTGCAAAGCCCTCAGGCCTCTGGATGAAAAAAATTGGACATCATCGAACCACGATGGGCGAACTATATATGTTCTTTCCCTAACTTTAAATCAAAAGCTTATTTCCATAACGTTGGAATTTGAGGCTTATCTTTTTCATAACTTTAAGTCAAGGGCTTATTCTCTCTATAACTTGAAGTCAAAGACTTCTTTCCATTAAAAAAAAAAAAAAAATAACCACTGGGTCAATTTAACCTTATTCTATCAGGTACGACAACAGGAGAAATATTTCAATGCACTAAAATTAAAAAACACAGCAACAAGAAATAACAGGAAATGATTCAGTCTGTATAATAGGATCCCCGTTGGGTTGTCTGGTTCAAGCCAGGAGAGTAACTTTCTAAATTAATCAAGTATTATGGTTTATGATGAAGAAATTTGTTATCGTGTATGTTACAGAACTATCTAGTTTATAGAAGGAGATGTGTTCACCTTCTTCAAGGTATATATTTCGTCTAATCTACAATGTCCAGGGTTTCTCTTTCATCCGTTAGATTTCAGGTGTTTTTTTTTTCCAGCAGGAATGTGCTATTTTTTTTAAAATTCTTCTAATGTGATGAAGGCAAATTTGAAAACTAGCGCATAAATTGCGAAGACTAAATATCAGTGTTGCTTAACTTACGGCCTGTGGCCCGAATCCGGTCCCTTGGCGTAGTACTATGCGGGTCTCTCGAAACCTTTGAACACGAAGAAGACGCTCGGTTTTGTGGGACTAGAGTGTTTTTTTTTTTTTTTTTTTTGGGGGGGGGGGGAGGGGGGGGGGGTGAGGGATTACTTGGCCCGCTACAAGCGAGTCTGGAAATGTAAATGGCCCCTTTAATTCGCGAGGTTGATTGGGCGTTAATGCTGAAGGTCTAAATGAGAATTTTAACTAGTACTTCCGAAAGCTTCGCGAACATGCACTTCAGGAAATGCACTTCAGAATGTGCACTTTATAACATGCACTTCAGGAAATGCACTTCCAAATGTGTACTTTATAACATGCACTTCAGGAAATGCACTTCCAAATGTGTACTTTATAACATGCACTTCAGGAAATGCACTTCCGAATGTGTACTTTATAACATGCACCTCAGAATGTGCACTTAATAACATGTTCTTCAGGAAATGCACTTCAGAATGTGCACTTTACTTCATGCACTTTAGAATGTGTACTTCCGAACAAGCGCTTCACAAGATGCACTTAAGAACGTTAGTTTAAGACACGTGTGGTATCCATATCTAACTCTAGGCGACTATAGTAGAAGTGACTATAAACAGGAGATCGATTATATAAAATTTTAAATGGAGAAAGAGACTCATGCTGTAGGCAATTATTGAAATCGCTTCAGTATATCGCGTCTTCCATATTCCTATAGCATGTTCAATGTGCTCTGGTCTTCCATATTCCTATAGCATGTTCAATGTGCTCTGGTCTTCCATATTCCTATAGCATGTTCAATGTGCTCTGGTCTTCCATATTCCTATAGCATGTTCAATGTGCTCTGGTCTTCCATATTCCTATAGCATGTTCAATGTTCTCTGGTCTTCCATATTCCTATTTAGCATGTTCAATGTGCTCTGGTCTTCCATATTCCTATAGCATGCTCAATGTGCTCTGGACTTCTATATTCCTATACCATGTTCAATGTGCTCTGGACTTCTATATTCCTATAGCATGTTCAATGTCCTCTGGTCTTCCATATTCCTATAGCATGCTCAATGTGCTCTGGTCTTCCATATTCCTATACCATGTTCAATGTGCTCTGGTTTTCCATATTCCTATAGCATGCTCAATGTGCTATGGTTTTCCATATTCCTATAGCATGCTCAATGTGCTCTGGTCTTCCATATTCCTATAGCATGTTCAATGTGCTCTGGTCTTCTATATTTCTATAGCATGTTCAATGTGCTCTGGTCTTCCATATTCCTATAGCATGCTCAATGTGCTCTGGTCTTCCATATTCCTATAGCATGTTCAATGTGCTCTGGTCTTCCATATTCCTATAGCATGCTCAATGTGCTCTGTTCTTCCATATTCCTATAGAATGTTCAATGTGCTCTGGTCTTCCATATTCCTATAGCATGTTCAATGTGCTCTGGTCTTCCATATTCCTATAGCATGTTCAATGTGCTCTGGTCTTCTATATTCCTATGGCATGTTCAATGTGCTCTGGTCTTCTATATTCCTATAGCATGTTTAATGTGCTCTGGTTTTCCATATTCCTATAGCATGCTCAATGTGCTCTGGTCTTCTATATTCCTATACCATGTTCAATGTGCTCTGGTCTTCTATATTCCTATACCATGTTCAATGTGCTCTGGTCTTCCATATTCCTATAGCATGCTCAATGTGCTCTGGTTTTCCATATTCCTATAGCATGCTCAATGTGCTCTGGTCTTCCATATTCCTATAGCATGTTCAATGTGCTCTGGTCTTCTATATTTCTATAGCATGTTCAATGTGCTCTGGTCTTCCATATTCCTATAGCATGCTCAATGTGCTCTGGTCTTCCATATTCCTATAGCATGTTCAATGTGCTCTGGTCTTCCATATTCCTATAGCATGCTCAATGTGCTCTGTTCTTCCATATTCCTATAGAATGTTCAATGTGCTCTGGTCTTCCATATTCCTATAGAATGTTCAATGTGCTCTGGTCTTCCATATTCCTATAGCATGTTCAATGTGCTCTGGTCTTCCATATTCCTATAGCATGTTCAATGTGCTCTGGTCTTCTATATTCCTATGGCATGTTCAATGTGCTCTGGTCTTCTATATTCCTATAGCATGTTCAATGTGCTCTGGTTTTCCATATTCCTATAGCATGCTCAATGTGCTCTGGTCTTCTATATTCCTATACCATGTTCAATGTGCTCTGGTCTTCTATATTCCTATACCATGTTCAATGTGCTCTGGTCTTCCATATTCCTATAGCATGCTCAATGTGCTCTGGTCTTCCATATTCCTATAGCATGCTCAATGTGCTCTGGTCTTCTATATTCCTATACCATGTTCAATGTGCTCTGGTCTTCTATATTCCTATACCATGTTCAATGTGCTCTGGTCTTCCATATTCCTATAGCATGCTCAATGTGCTCTGGTCTTCCATATTCCTATAGCATGTTCAATGTGCTCTGGTTTTCCATATTCCTATAGCATGCTCAATGTGCTCTGGTCTTCTATATTCCTATACCATGTTCAATGTGCTCTGGTCTTCTATATTCCTATACCATGTTCAATGTGCTCTGGTCTTCCATATTCCTATAGCATGCTCAATGTGCTCTGGTCTTCCATATTCCTATAGCATGTTCAATGTGCTCTGGTTTTCCATATTCCTATAGCATGCTCAATGTGCTCTGGTCTTCTATATTCCTATACCATGTTCAATGTGCTCTGGTTTTCCATATTCCTATAGCATGCTCAATGTGCTCTGGTCTTCTATATTCCTATACCATGTTCAAAGTGCTCTGGTTTTCCATATTCCTATAGCATGCTCAATGTGCTCTGGTCTTCCATATTCCTATAGCATGTTCAATGTGCTCTGGTCTTCTATATTCCTATAGCATGTTCAATGTGCTCTGGTATCCATATCCCTATAGCATGTTCAATGTGCTCTGGTCTTCTATATTCCTATATTATGTTCATATGTTCTCTGGTCTTCCATATTCCTATAGCATGTTCAATGTGCTCTGGTCTTCTATATTCCTATAGCATGTTCAATGTGCTCTGGTCTTCTATATTCCTATAGCATGTTCAATGTGCTCTGGTCTTCTATATCCCTGGAGCTTTAGTAGAAAGTTGCAAGTCAACATTGAGATTTGAGCTCTAGCCCTCCACAAGTAGACTAGTAGCTTAACACCACGCAGTCGCACATCCCACTATCTAAATATCGAAGATTTCCCAAAATTTTTATTGATTGATTGATTTGAGAGAGGAAATATGAAAAACAATAAAAATAATTTAAATAAAAAGCCTTATAGAAATTGTAATTGCATCAATTAGTTTGGATCTGTCGTGTCATGAAATGTGTAATAGGTCTAGGGATTCTAGACCAACTATAATAAATCTGAGCGATTAGAAATATTTTTACTAATTTTGTTTTTTGTTTAGCGCTATTTCATCCTTTTAGCTTTCTCAATACGCTGATTCTATCACGTATCTGGATCAGTTGGGACAATATAAAAAAAAAAAGATGGTGGGGGGTGAGAACGACTGAATTTGAACTCATGGCTCAAGCCGCAAGCCGACAACTGACTACGCTGCTAGTGAGGTGCCTATGAAAATAGAAGATTGTATAGTTATCTGTTGTTTGTTACAAACTTACTTTAAGGCGGCGACCTATAAAGGGGGACTTATTCAGATAATACCACCACTTCAGTCATTACAATTTAGTTCCCTTGTTCGAGATACCAAACAAAATAATTAATTACCAATAGTTAATTAACTAATTTGCTAATTTTTTAAAATGGATTCTTGTTCAAAATTTCAGCTTGATCCGAGATTGGGTGTCGGAGAAATAACTGGTAGGCCTACACACTTTTTACCAGACAGACAGACAGACAGAGTGTGTTGATATTAAGTTTTTGTAAAAACCTAACTTCATGGCTGCAAGTGCGAATGATACGTGACTTAAAGATACGAGAGTTTCAAACAAATCTCAACTTGACCTAGTCATATACCAGACCTTCGAGACGTCCGACGCTCACATCTGTAGATCCCTCACCCGCATGGGTCAAGGCCAGTCATATTGAGAAGCCTTACGCACGTACAACCCAGATGCCTTAACCTTAACACCCCCGCCCCCCCCTCCCCCACCTGAGCAGAAACCCGTAGCCAACGTGATGAGTGAGATATGCTTGACTACACACCACCCGAGGCGGTGGTTGTTCCAGCAGTAAATATATATATATATATATATATACAAGATTTTGGGAGCCACTTATACGCGCATAATCAAACACATACATACACACACACATACACACCTGACACACCTGGATTGAGGATAGATAAATGCGTTTTTTTTCTCTTTAAGTCTCTCGCACACATCCCATGTTAATGACTGAGACTATCCTAGGTTTTTTTTTTTTTTGTGTAAAATATCTTAGTTTCAGTATAAGCTATACTGGGCTTATCATGAGTTACTATAGTTGTATATAATACTGTCCAAATTTAGTTTAAACTGTCAGATGTTATTGAGAACAATCCTCGATTAATTGTAGGTTTATTCTGAGTTCTTCTAGGTTTAAAATGAGTTCTTCTAGGTTTAAAATGAGTTCTTCTAGGTTTAAAATGAGTTATTCTAGGTTTAAAATGAATATTTCTAGGGTTAAAATGAGTTATTTTACGTTTAATACGAATGCTGTAAAGCAGTGATGCTAAACCTAATTCGACCTGCGGGCCATTTAGATTTCCGACACTTGTGTCGCGGGCCACATGACGAAAAAGTACAAAGAAACCCGTGGATCTAGTACTTTCATTAATTAATTTGATAATTTAAGCTCATCTTTTTATTACGCGTCGAAAAAATGGCTTCGATTCTCTACTTAGACTCTACTTAAACTTGAGCAGCATTGAGGCTAACTTGACCACCGCCATATTGGTCTCATAATAGCGTCTATATATTGCTGTTTTTTTTTTTAATCAGCCACACATTCTTTTTTTAAACAAATATGTGGGCTTATTATCGTGTTCCATAAGAAGTATCCGTTCACTTTTCCTGGTACATATTAAATGCCATGGTGCCAATACATTAGAGAAAAACACAGGGCCCTGACATAGGGATATTCTACACTTTGTGTCGTCGTTTCAGAGGGCCGATGGAACCACGTCGCGGGCCGGATGTGGTCCGCGGGCCGTATTTTGGGCATCACTGCTGTGAAGGTACCCATTTCAAACAGATGATGTAGAGTCCATCTCTTTCTGTGGCCTACGGTTAACAAGTTTGGCATGCGGCCAGCACAAGGGCCAACTGCTTTTACGTTTACTTTTAGATGTGTTCCCTCTTTTCAAAGGGCGTGGTGGAAAACTGCTTAGTTTCCGAACCGAGAGCTCCAAGGTTCGAATCTTGGTGAAGACTGGGAATTTGAATATTCAGGATGGCCTGTGTCCACCCAACTCTAATGGGTACTGTAAGCTGTAAAATTATTGTTTTTTCATTTCGACATGTGAATAATACAATTCTCCTTGTTCACACTTTCAACCTTTATAAATTAAATCAAGGATTCAAAACGGGTCGGTATAAGTTTGTATAGAGATAATTAACTGACGCATATTAAAAATAATTACAATAATACAAAGACATTGCCTTGAAGTTCAGAAATTAAGGAAGACTGTAGCTTTTTTTGGGACGGTGCATATTTGCTGAGAGTTGTTTCGCCACTGTTAAATAGTTTTAAAATATACCAATACAAAGCTTGTCTAAGGGAAAGAACCCTATATCACTAAAAAAAATATAGAAGTTATTTACTTTTTTCGATGTAAAAAAATTATTACAAGTTGGTTTATTTTTAAATCGATTCATGTTAGGCACAACATATAATCGTTTAAGGTTTCAACGTGATCCGAGATTGTACTATTACTTAATGGGACAAAACTCAACATACTCAGCCAAATCTGTGGATACTGAAGGATGTGTTTGTTGGTCAAACACAAATAATTAATTGCCAGTAACTAATTGAAACTTAAAACAAACATACGTTGTACCTAACAAACCATGAATCAGTTTAAAAAATTAACGAATTAGCCTATTAATTATTTTTAACTGGTTACTTTAATTTGTATCAAACAAGGGAAACAATTTCTACATTACTGAGATATATAGTTGTAAGTGCGGAGTTCTTTCCCCTAGATAAACTTTTTTTTTAAGGATTTGAAAAAATGTACTTTGCTTGTTTACATTTTGCTAGCTCTGTTAACAGTGACACTTAGAGATGAATGTATGAGCCCTGGGTAATGTTGACTAAATGTCACACTATGACTGACAATGAACACAGTGACATCGTACTTCGGTCTGTCACATAGTATCTTAGTATCTCTCGATTAGCAGGTTAAATATATAGCTAGAATAAGCTAGACATTGAAAATGGTTAACTATTTCTTTTTTTAAACAGAGAAAATTTGTATCATGAATACCGAAGGAGAAAGTGATCAAAATATATTTACCTTGCATTGTTTAAAGTGAAGTCGTTTCCATTAGGTCTCGCTGGAGTTAAAGTTGATGACAGAGAGGCTGGTACACTACCAGAGTTGGCAGCGGTCGGAGCAGACGATGACGTGCCGCTGCCTTTATTATTGTCTCTCCTCAGGGCGCCCATATTGGACGCCACCAATGTGCGGGCGACTTTGCCGCACGACTTTCAAGCGTGAACGATTGCGACTTTGCCGCTGGCGATGTGTTTGTCGCCGAAGAAGCACGGCGGTACAGGATCAATCAAGTTTTTTGGTTACCGCTTTCTGCGTGTATGTCTCTCTAGCGTGTATGTCTCTCTCTAGCGTGTATGTATATATGTGGAACTGTGTTTTTAGCGTATTTCTTCCATCCACAGACGTGAGTACTAAGATGTCTGCTTCCTGGGGGAGGGGGGGGGGGGCGGAGGCGGATCTGAGAGCGAGACTTTCTTGGCACCGGGGAACACTGCAGACGATGCCAGACACGAGCCGACAGGTGGCGCTTTTTAAGCCGCCCTTACCCTACCCCTCCATCTCTCGGCAGTTACAAGCCTCAGGTTCGCTTTCCCTCCCTTACCCGTGCACCAACCACCCAGCAAATGCCTGTTTCCGGTTGAGGCGGTGAGCGATAGAGATCTGTATTCTTGCTTTCCTTTTCTTGTGATGTCTTTTCTTTTTCTTTTAAACTTTCTCTTTTTATTTTTTTTCTTCTCTATCTATCCTCCCTCCCCCTTTTTTTTAAGTCTCTTCTTGATGAAGTGATAGATGAGCACTGGGTGGGTCCGAACGCGCTCCAATAACAACAAGCCCAGAGCTATAGACGAGCATTGGTGGTTGATGTCGTTGGTAGATGTAGTTGGTTAATGATGGTTGATGTTGGTGTTCAGACGTAAGAAGATGTGGTCTTGTTTAGAAGCTGTGGGGCAAAAAAAAAATAATCATAAAATAGGCAACTTTTCGAAAGTACAAAAATACTTTTAGCACCAAAAAGTTTATACTGTAAGAAATAAATATAAAAATCATCTTTATATATGCACTAGCATTACCTACAAACACATACACGCTAAAATGGGTAATGAAGTACCTGAACGAATACTGTTTTTATACACAAACACACACACATATACACACTCAGATGGAGGCGCGTTGGCTAAGCGGTAACGATCCCGGGTTCGAATCCAGTGAATTTTTATTCCGGGTTCTTGGGCGCCCCTGGAGTCCACACAGCTTTAAAGGGTACCTGACATTAGTTGGGGAGAGTAAAGGCGGTCGGTCGTTGTGTTGGTCACGTGACACCCTTCTCAACCGTGGGCCACAGAATCAGATGACCTTTACATCATCTGCCCTTTAGATCACATAATACGTTGTCCGTAAGCCCTTTGTTGTTTTTTCACTTGCAAAAAAAACTGCCCACATTTCAACCCCCCCCCCCATTTTTCCCTCAGAAAATAGTCCTATCTCCGAGTATGTTTCGTTTTTTTCAGCTGACGCCACGATAAAGTCAAGAAATGGTAACTCTTTTATTTGTGAAAGTCGGACTAGAGTTACCCCACGTAACTTTCGCGGCGACAGAGCACGACAAAACAAAAAGAGGGGGGGGGGGGGGAGAACGTGTAATCTTTCTCTTTATGTATTCTATATATATTTGACTAAATTTATGTGTGTATTTTTTTTTTACACACGTCAATATCTGGTGTCATTAAAATAGTTGCATGTTTTTTCTGTAGCTTTGTTTTGATTTTGCCCCTTCATATTGCCCTTCGTTTCCTAACCATGGCCACGTCTTCACATATATTGCGTGGAGTCAACAGGTCTTTCAATGTGGTCGAAATTCCTGCGTCAGGTAACTGTTTTAATTTCTATCAGTCGCATATTTCTGGGGGAAAATGTCATCGACGAAACTGTTTCTCTCGAACTTCGCAAGATGGCTGTAAGCTTTGTTTGCGAACATCGGGATAACTATGGCGACTCCGTTGTTCTTACGGAAGCATAGTCACACACTCTGCTCGACAAAACTCTGCCTACATGAATACTTCCAGCAAATAGCTGCGTATGCTACGCCGCGGGTCGACTAGTACAAATATAAAGGCCCACAAGTGGAAACTCTTAAATACATTCCTTAAGCCCGTAAATTGTAGTACCCACTCATTGAATTTTACAAACTCCCGTTTGGGAAAGGCAGATAGTAATTTTTTTTACGGTCTGTCAGTCACATTTGTGTGCAAAAATTAAAAACTAAAAATAGATTTTTTAATTTTTTTTTTTTTTCAATTTTTATTGTACCATTTTTAAAACAAGATCGGAGAATATATAGTACTATATATGAAAATTCTCTTTAATAGTTGGTTAGTAAATACCTGATAGTGTAATTCTTCTTTTTCATCCAGAAATAGGGTGTTGGGGGTCAGGGATATCTGAAATTGTGTTGATTGTTCTGGAGTAGAGGATACTTGTATCATTTTTCTGTCTTTAGGGGGTTCATTGGTTAGGTAGTATGTCTTTAATATTAAATAATATTTCTATTACTATGATTATATTTTTAGGTTAATCACTTTTCAATCGTTTATGATTTAATACTTGTGAATTATGATAACTTACAAATAAAAACATAAAAAAAAAAAAAAAGCCACAAAATAGGCAAGATGGCCCATAAAAGCGGCACATAAAGCCCAAAAAAGAGGCAAAGAAAAGAGGCCTAAGGCCCAAGGATTCCTATGATGATAAAGCTAAAACTGAATAGCGCAAATTCTGAGGTTTCCTTTTTTAACAAAAAAAAAAAAAAAAATTCATCTTTTTCTATATTTACACCAACTTGTCTGGACAATGCTTGACCTAAAAGACCATTAGTTGTTTTTTTTTTTTTGATGCACCTTTTTTTCTGTTTAACCTTACTAGGGGAGATAACCTTACGAGGGGAGGTAACCTTTCATCCTGTACTCGTTCTTTGTGATTTAATATTAGTGAAATGTGAGAACTTAAAAATAAAATTTAAAATAAATAAATAAAAAGCCCACAAAAGAGGCAGGAGAGCCCCAAAAAAGAGGCATATAAAGCCCCCAAAAAGAGGCATATAAAGCCCCCAAAAAGAGGCATATAAAGCCCCCAAAAAGAGGCATAAGGCCAAAGGATTCCTATGATGAGAGAGCTAAAATTGAATAGCGCAAATTCTGAGGTTTCCTTAAGTAAAAAAACAAGAAAGAGAACATATAGAACACAGGTATCTGTACATGTGTCTACAATAGCCATGATGTCTACAGCCGGAAAAGAGGACAATCAAATGAACTATGAACAATATTACTTTTCACGAGAGACCATGAAATTTGTTTTCTTTGTTTTCTGACCATGTAAAACCTTTTCGAGCTACTGAATAAAAAAAGAAAGAAAGAAATCCTCACCATCAAAGACATGGACAGAAACTCTTCTGTATGCGTATGCAAAATAATAAAAAAAAATCATACCTGAAAACAATAAACTGACTGCGTGCGCTTAAAGAGGACAATAAATACAACGTACTGTGAACTTCTACTAAGGACGTTGGGATATTTCCTCCCCTTCAACTATCTGTTGGGGCGCAACCCAAGATCTGTTGACCTTTTTGTTCATTACTATTCCTTTGCCTTGGATAGAATCTATTTCAGTGACAGGTTCGCCCATTCTTTATATTATCTTCCCATCGCTTTCTCTGTCTGACTTCTTCTTCTTCCTGGTACTGTTCCCTGAAGGAAGGTCTTTATGAGCCCAGAGAAACTAATGTTATGGCCATAACATTTTAGTTTGTGTTTTTTTTGGACAGTGGTCAGCAGGTCATCGTGGGGAACCAATAGCCGTTGCGATCTTATTTCTTATCGTTTCTGCTCGTAGTAGATAATAAAGCCGCAGATGATTTGTGGCGATGCGATCAGGGACACACATTCAAAATGTATGTGGGAAGGGTGTTCGAGAGGCCAAGTACGCTTGGCTTGGCTACCTGTGAAGGGGGCTCAAAGTTCGACACCTGGCCAGAGCAGAGTTCTAGCAGCACGGATAATCTCACCCCTCTACTCCACAAATGAGAATGACCCATAGCGCTCTGAGCATGCTATAAGCATGAAAGTAGCGCTATATAAAAACTATAATTATTATTATATGCTTTCCCCTCTTTCAGGTTTCCACTGCCAGGAATCGATACTTTGACCTAATTCTACTTATTTCTAGAAAAAGGGGTCAGGTCAAAGAAGTTGCACAAGAAGTTAACAATAATTTATCAATTAGAGAAAGAGGTCAGGAAAAAAATTCCATTCGTCAGTTTCTGGAAGGTGATAGCTACGAGAAATATTTGGGACAGCATTTTCTCTTATTCTAGAAAAGGCGATTTAAAGGAGATAACTTGGGAGAAAGCGACTTAGTCGGGGTCCCTACTAAGTAGTATCAGAGTAAAGTTATATTAGTACTAAGTTGTATCAGAGTAAAGTTATATCAGTACCACGTTGTATCAGACAAATAATATATCGGTACTAAGTTGTATCAGAGTAAAGTTATATCAGTACTAAGCTGTATCAGAGTAAAGTTATATCAGTACCACGTTGTATCAGACAAATAATATATCGGTACTAAGTTGTATCAGAGTAAAGTTATATCAGTACTAAGTTGTATCAGAGTAAAGTTATATCAGTACCACGTTGTATCAGACAAATAATATATCGGTACTAAGTTGTATCAGAGTAAAGTTATATCAGTACTAAGCTGTATCAGAGTAAAGTTATATCAGTACTAAGTTGTATCAGAGTAAAGTTATATCAATACTAAGTTGTATCAGAGTAAAGTTATATCAGTATTAAGTTGTATCAGAGTGAAGTTATATTAGTACTAAGTTGTATCAGAGTAAAGTTATATTAGTACTAAGTTGTATCAGAGTAAAGTTATATCAATACTAAGTTGTATCAGAGTAAAGTTATATCAGTATTAAGTTGTATCAGAGTAAAGTTATATCAATACTAAGTTGTATGAGAGTAAAGTTATATCAGTACTAAGTTGTATCAGAGTGAAGTTATATCAGTACTAAGCTGTATCAGAGTAAAGTTATATCAGTACTAAGTTGTATGAGAGTAAAGTTATATCAGTACTAAGTTGTATCAGAGTAAAGTTATATCAGTACTAAGTTGTATCAGAGTAAAGTTATATCAGTACTAAGTTGTATCAGAGTAAAGTTTTATCAGTACTAAGTTGTATCAGAGTAAAGTTATATCAGTACTAAGGTGTATCAGAGTAAAGTTATATCAGTACTAAGTTGTATGAGAGTAAAGTTATATCAGTACTAAGTTGTATGAGAGTAAAGTTATATCAGTACTAAGTTGTATCAGAGTAAAGTTATATCAGTACTAAGTTGTATCAGAGTAAAGTTATATCAGTACTAAGTTGTATCAGAGTAAAGTTATATCAGTACTAAGTTGTATCAGAGTAAAGTTATATCAGTACTAAGGTGTATCAGAGTAAAGTTATATCAGTACTAAGTTGTATGAGAGTAAAGTTATATCAGTACTAAGTTGTATGAGAGTAAAGTTATATCAGTACTAAGGTGTATCATTGTAAACTTGTAACAGTACTAAGTTGTAACAGTGTAAAGTTGTATCAGAGTAAAGTTGTAACAGTATAACTACAGTGTCTCTAAGCAACAGTATTCTGTGGTTTTATTACCTCAGTATATGTACAAGAATTGTATGTGAACTTGATTCTGACTTTAGAATCTATGCACTGTTGACAGTATAGAGTTTGAAAAAGTTCATTAGTAGAAGGAAAAACAAAGTAGCGACGTTTCTTCTTATCTTATCTTATATAATACAGACGTTACTTCGGTGTGTTTTAATCACTTTCTATTTCCCAGGCAAGTGTTTCTCTTTGTGCCATTTTAAATATAAATAATATTTAAAAAAAACAAAGCTGATCTATACTGAGAGAAATTCGTCCTCAAAACTGTATCTACCTTCTTCTTTTTCTTCTTCTTCATCGTTCTTATTGTTATGTTGGAGTGTTCATATGACTAGACCAATACATGAGATGAACTGCGCAGTGGTTTCCAAATCAGGGAGCTCTCCATATAGTTTTCTTTCTATTGGGGTGATTTGGGGCCAATGTCTTATACGGGCCTCTTGGTAGAGAGAGCAGTTTTGGAGGACATGGTCGGCATTCTCTGGTGATACTCCACATGGGCAGATTTCACTGGTTCCAATTTTGAGCTTCCGGTACATGTGTCGTCGCATTCTGTTGAGTCCGGTCCTGAGTCGAAAGATTAGACGTTGGTCTTGTCGGGATAGCTTATAGTAAGCGTCATCTTTCTTGTGATTTGGATGAGAGCTCGTCCATTTCTCATTTATTTTGTTTACAATTAATTTCTTCATTACTTCTGGATAGAGTGCAGAGTTTATTTGAGAGTTAGTTCTCCCACTCTTGGCGAGTGTGTCAGCCTTCTCATTTCCTTCTAGTATCTACCAATAATGTACAGTTCATTTTCCTTATTCGATATGAAACAAAATAATTACCATTAATTAATTGACTAATTGCGTATTTTTGTTTATTGATTCAAGTTTTTCTAGATACAATAAATAATTTTTTAAAGTTTCATTTTAATTAGAGAATGCGTGAGAAATAGCGTTACAATGGTTTTTTCAGGGGACTAAAGCCAACAATTTTAGCCATATCTGTAATAGTTGCTATTAAACTAAAGAATGAATGACCAGTAATTAATTGTCTAATTGGATACTTTTTTTTAAAAAAAATTGATTCATGTCTTGTCTATGTCAATGAATAATTGTGCGAAGTTTCAGCTTGAGCCGAGAATAGGTGTTAGAGAACTAACGTCTACACACTTTTTACCAGACAGAGTGAGTTGATTTAAGGTTTGTAAAAACTTGGATTATTACATCATTTACATAGAATGTCTTCTGAAGTCACGTGTTATTAAGAGAGAGAGAAAGAATCAAAGAGAGGGGGGGGTGGGGTGAGGGGGTGGTGGAGGAGAGAAAGACCTGCTGTGTGTTCATTTACTGAACCAAAACACGCCGTGTTGTTGTGTGTTCAAAGTGAACCTGACTTCGTGTTGACGACATCTCCGCACAAGCAGGCATGCGCACAGAGGTGATGAGATAAACATACAACAAAAGAAAACAAAAAACCCAGAAAACCTTCAAAGAAAGGGAAAGAAAAAGACAGAGAGCCAATGGCACGGTGGAGAGAGGGGCCTAAAACCTGCCCCCGAAAGCCCCCCCCCCCTCCTCTCCCCCCCCCCTTTTCACGTGCTCTGGTGTCTCTGGTGTCTGAACATCAGGGCGCCAGTTTTTTAATTAAAATGTATGCACTTCGTTAAAGTACAACAAAACGGTGAACAGGCTGTGTGGAAAAGCAACAAGGTCAAGTCGGGGCGACATCAGCCCTTGGTTTGTGAAGGGGTAACACACTAGAGACCTGGGGGGAGAGGGGGGAACAGAATAGTTTTAAAATAGTGACCAGTAGAAGTTTATCGACTAACTACAATTTAAAATAAACTTTGTTGGTTGTTTTTTTTTTCAATTATTTTTACAAAGCTTATATCAACTCACTCTGTCTGTCTGTCTGGTAAAAATGTTTGAATATATTTTTATCTCCCATTTCCCATTCTTGGAAAAAGTCGAACTTTTGCACGCGTATTCACTGTCACTGACATGAATCAATAAAGGAATAAAAAATTAGTTTAATTACTTGGTGATTAATTATTATGCTTGATATCGAAAAAAGGGAAATAAATGCTACTTAACGAGAGGTGCGGATGTGTATATGGATTTAATCCCATAATTACGTTTTGACGTTGTTTTTTTTCTCCACTTCACAATCTCGGATTGAGTTAAAATTTTTGTTTAATTATTCATAGTCGGTGACAATAAACGAATCAATCCAAAAATTAACAAATTTTTAACTTAATTAGTACTATTTAATTTTGTTTTATTATTTTTTTTTTAATCAGAAAGAGATAAATGGCAGCAGTTAGCGTTTTTTTCCCTTACAGAAGCTTTGCTGTTAAAAAGGTATCCTTTTTTTCTAATGCTTGTTTCTATATTGTACTTGTTTTTTTGTTGTTTTTTTATGGCGCTTCTGTAGATCGCCCTTCATTGCCTTCTGATCCAGGTCTCTTGAATCTTTTAAACATATGAGGTGGGGGGTTGGGGGGTTATTTGGGGGGGGGGGAGGCTTTCCGCGCTTCCCTTAGGCGCTCAGCAAACACAACTCACCTAGAGTAAAGATTCAAAACCTGGCCTTATAGATAGGTAGCCAAGCGGTTTAGGCTACTCAGTATAACAAAAAAAAAAAAAAACCAACCAATAATAAAAAAACAATATAATAGGATAAATATGTTCAATTCTATCCAAGAGTTGGATCACACATTTTTCAAATCATTTTCTTCTTGCAAGCTACCAGGAAGGAATCAAATCGAAGTCTGCCATTATTTTAAGACATGCGCACAGACTGTCACATACAAGCTCGAATACGCACACATAAACAAGAACACGCATCTAAGCGTAGTGTAGGGGAGATACACACAAACACACACATACACACACACCGTGTCTAGGTGTAATAATAAATGCAAAGTTATCATGGAATCCCCCATATTGATGAAACTAAAATGCTATTTAACTTTAGTGAGGCCAATATTAGAATATGCATCCTCTGTTTGGGACCCCTCAACTCAAGAAAACATAAACAAAACTAGAACAAATACAAAATAGAGAAGTGAGATTTATAACGAACGAATACTCAAATTGGATTAGAGTAACACCTTTAAGTAAAATCACTAAACTTATTGATACTTCAGGACAGAAGAATACAAAGTAAAAGTAGCTCTAATACCTAAAACACTAAACCATAACTTACAAATAGCTCTAATACCTAAAACACTAAACCATAACTTACAAATAGCTCTAATACCTAAAACACTAAACCATAATTTAGAAATAGCAAAACAAAACCTAATGAAACTCAGAAAGACACAACGATAGAGGCACATTTCTTATTCCATACGCTAGAACAAATTCGTGCAAGTGCTCCTTCTTCCCTAGCGCCATTAGAGATTGGAATGGGTTGCCTGAATCAGACCAACGATTTAGCGGAGTTTAAGGCATTAATTAACATGCATGACTAAATTGACACATGAAATTATCTTCTTTTTGATGCAACGCCTGTAATATATAAGATAAGATGCACACGCACGCACGCACACACACGAGTGCTTATTGCTCACATCGAAATTCGACAAAATGTATGTTTTGTTTTTTTTATGTCTGGCCTTTCATTTCATCTGCGTCAGTCTTGGTGGTACTACTGGCTGTCAGCTGCTACAGAGAGATTTTTGTTTTTAAATCTTATACTCGAGCGCTTTTAAAAAAAAAATTGGGTTGGGGGGGGGGGGGGGGGGGGGGGAAAAGACCGTTTCACGTCATAATTTGTCTTATCTCGAGTTGTGTCCCCTTAGACCTGGGGTTGTTTTCATTAAATTTTTTTTTTAGTGGAGAAGAGAAAGAATGAGAGAGAGATGGAAAGAGAGACAGACAGACAGAGAAAAAGAGAGAGATAGAAAGAGAGACAGAAAGCCAGAAAGAGAGTTAGACACAAAGAAAGAAAGACAGAGAGAGAGAGAAAGAGAGACAGACAGACAGAGATAGAAAGACAGAAAGAGAGATGGACAAAAAGAAAGATAAACAGACAGAGTCAGAGAGACAGAACAAGAGAGAGAAAGAGAGACAGAAACAGAGAGAAATAGAAAGACAGAAAGAGACACAAAAAAAAAGATAGACAGAGAGATTCAGAGAGACAGAAAAAGAGATAGATGAAGAAAAAGAGATATAGAAACTGAGGGTTTTTTTTGGGGGGGGGGCATTAATATTCTGGTGGAAATAAAAGGAGGGGGGGGGGGAGAGAAAGTAGAAAATGGGACCGTTAAAAAACAAATTGAACAAAAGGAGAAATCTGATGTCTGATGGTGCCTTTCAGTTCCCTAATTAAGAGCGGGAAATGTGTGGACAAGGTTTGGATGAGATAACGACATACTGACATTGCCGTTTGGCTCTTTTTGACAAGGCTCATCAGAACGAGGCCACATATTGCCCGTAAAAAGAAAAAACCGTAACCAGCATGAACATCCCCAAGTCGAGTGTCTCCAGAGACTGTAGACCATGTCCTTGGAAGCTGCACAGTTCATCAAGAGGCCCCAACAAGACCCCGGCCTTCGAGCCTCAGAAGCTGCACAGTTCATCAAGAGGCCCCAACAAGACCCCGGACTTCGAGCCTCGGAAGCTGCACAGCTCATCAAGAGGCCCCAACAAGACCCCCGGACTTCGAGCCTCAGAAGCTGCACAGCTCATCAAGAGGCCCCAACAAGACCCCGGACTTCGAGCCTTAGAAGCTGCACAGTTCATCAAGAGGCCCCAACAAGACCTCGGCCTTCGAGCCTTAGAAGCTGCACAGTTCATCAAGAGGCCCCAACAAGACCCCGGACTTCGAGCCTCGGAAGCTGCACAGCTCATCAAGAGGCCCCAACAAGACCTCGGCCTTCGAGCCTTGGAAGCTGCACAGTTCATCAAGAGGCCCCAACAAGACCCCGGCCTTCGAGCCTTAGAAGCTGCACAGTTCATCAAGAGGCCCCAACAAGACCTCGGCCTTCGAGCCTTAGAAGCTGCACAGTTCATCAAGAGGCCCCAACAAGACCCCGGACTTCGAGCCTCAGAAGCTGCACAGTTCATCAAGAGGCCTCAACAAGACCCCGGCCTTCGAGCCTTAGAAGCTGCACAGTTCATCAAGAGGCCCCAACAATACCCCGGACTTCGAGCCTCAGAAGCTGCACAGTTCATCAAGAGGCCCCAACAAGATCCCGGACTTCGAGCCTTGGAAGCTGCACAGTTCATCAAGAGGCCCCAACAAGACCCCGGCCTTCGAGCCTTAGAAGCTGCACAGTTCATCAAGAGGCCCCAACAAGTCCCCGGCCTTCGAGCCTTAGAAAATGCACAGTTCATCAAGCGGCCCTGAAAAAACCCCGGCCTTCGAGCCTTAGAAGCTGCACAGTTCATCAAGAGGCCCCAACAAGACCCCAGCCTTCGAGCCTTAGAAGCTGCTCAGTTCATCAAGAGGCCCCAACAAGACCCCGGACTTCGAGCCTCAGAAGCTGCACAGTTTATCAAGAGGCCCCAACAAGACCCCGGACTTCGAGCCTCAGAAGCTGCACAGTTTATCAAGAGGCCCCAACAAGACCCCGGCCTTCGAGCCTTAGAAGCTGCACAGTTCATCAAGAGGCCCCAACAAGACCTCGGCCTTCGAGCCTTAGAAGCTGCACAGCTCATCAAGAGGCCCCAACAAGACCCGGACTTCGAGCGAGCCTTAGAACCTGCACAGTTCATCAAGAGGCCCCAACAAGTCCCCGGCCTTCGAGCCTTAGAAGCTGCACAGTTCATCAAGCGGCCCCGAAAAGACCCCGGCCTTCGAGCCTTAGAAGCTGCACAGTTTATCAAGAGGCCCCAACAAGACCCCGTCCTTCGAGCCTTAGAAGCTGAACAGCTCATCAAGAGGCCCAAACAAGACCCCGGCCTTCGAGCTTCCCCTGTTTAAAGACACTCGTAAAGAGCAGCCGGATCCTGACAACCACTGGGGCGCAGATAAACTCTAGATATGGAAACTGGTTTTCTGAACCTCCCAAATGAGATAACGAGAAGGAGGAAGGAATATGAGAATTTTGGGTGCAGACATATTTTATTTTTAATATATATAAGCATCTAATATTGAGGCAGCCGGTGCAGCAAAGTCAGCTCTAACTGAGACACGCGCGCCAATAAGTTATAAAATTTGCCAAGGTTGCTAAAAGTTGTAGACGGGGGGGGGGGGGGGGGGGGGGGGGACCGGAGGAAAAAAAGGGGGGGGGGGCAGTGGTTGTGTTGTAGCTTTAAACAGCTAGTACAACTTAACCTTTTCATGACGAACTTGAATAAACTTCAACAAACTTCTTTTTCAAACCAAAACATATAAAATACTTTTAAAAAAAAATCAAAATAAAAAAATTACGTATTTTAAGGTTACTTTTATCAATTAGTTAGAGTCAGTCATGTCATTAAATTTGTAATAGGTCTAGACAAACAATTAAAAAAAAAAGCATTTATTAAATAAATAAAAATAAAAAAAAAAGAGGACGACCTGACTTCGAACTTGTGGGCTGAATCCTGCTCAGGGTTCTCAAGCCAACGCGGTAACTACCCTACTATGAAAGAGTCTAGTGGAAGATTATATAGTATTATAGTTATTCGTTGTTTCTATTTCAGGTTTGGGTTCACTAAGCCTGAGAAGGCAGTCTAATATAAAGGGGACTAATTCAGCTTATTACACCACTTCAATCAAGTACTATTTCATTCCTTTGTTGGAGATACCAAACAAAGTAATTTCTTACCAATAGTTTGGTTATTTTTATTATTATTATTATTATTGATTCTTGTGTTGTAAGGTTAAAGAGACGATTGTGCCAAATTTCAGCTTGATCCGAGATTGGGTTTGGGAGAAATAACGCGTACAAACTTTTTACCAGACACACAGAGTGAGTTGATTTAAGCTTTGTAGACTAGGATCATTACATCATTTACATAGAATGTCTAAGGAAGTCACGTGTGGTCAACAGGAAGTCAACAGTATATACACAGCTTCCAACTTCAATTTAGATATATATTTTAGAGAGTTCCCGTACCAGACCTTGCGATCTATAAGGCAGATGATGTTGACGTCATCTGTTTCTGTGGACAACGGTTAACGAGCAGGGTGTCATTTGGCCAGCACAACGACAAACCTCCTTTACTTTCCCAAGCTTAATTCAGGTGCTCATGTAGAATCACAATATTTAAATGCACTTCCAACAGTTTAAAAAAAAATACTTTTTTTTTAAAAAAAAAAAGGTTATCTAAGGGAAAGAACCGTTAATTACTGCCATTTAACTGAAACTTACCGGGTTAAGCTCCCTTTCTGCTATATAAAACACAATGAATTAATTAGCACTAAATGATTGATGAAATGGTTAATTTTTGGATTGATTCGTGTATGTCATCGACAATGAATAATTATGCAAAACTTCAACTTGATCCAATAACGGAAAGTGGAAGAAAAAATGGGTCAAAACAAAATAAGTGGATTAAATCCATATATACAACCACATCACTCATTAAGTAGCCTTTATTCCCCTTATGTCGATATCAAACAAAATAATTATTCACCAATAATTAATTAATTATTTGTATTGTTTCATGCCTTATGCTCAATAATTGAGCAAAGTTTTAACTTGACCCGAAATTGGAAAATGGGAGAGAAAACATGTTCAAACATTTGACTAGACAAACAGACGGACAGACGAACAGAGAGAGTTGATATAAACTTTGTAAAGACTAGTCATTCTATCACTCGTCCCCTCTCCCTTCAACTTTCCCACATCTAGAACCACGACTGTGACAGACTTTCTCGTGGTCACATCAGAATCTATTCAGCCAATACTAACATATTATTCGCTTTAGTTTTACTCATGGTTACATTAGAACGTAGAATGTACAACCCACACACGTGCTAAAAGGGGCAATGAAGTATCTGAACGAATACTGTTTTTACACACACTTACACATTCAAATGGAGACACTGTGGCTGAGTGGTAAAGCGCTTGGCTTCCGAACAGGGGGTCCCGGGCTCGAATCCTGGCGAAGACTGGGATTTTTTCTTTGGGGATTTTCAGGGCGCCTCTGAGTCCACCCAGAGGTAATGGATACCTGACATTAGTTGAGTAAAAGTAATTGCGGTTGGTCGTTGTTCTGGCCACATGACACCCTCGTCAACCGGGGGTCATAAAAACACATGACCTTTACACCATCAGCCTCTTAGATTACAATGTCTGAAAGGGGAACTTTACTTTTTGCACACACTCAATACACATAAACATGGTGGGTGTTTTGCAGTCGTCTGTATTAGATTCAAATGAAATATCCCTTACGTCAAATTAACTAAAAAAAACTTTTAAGAAAAAAAAAAAACAACATTAATGCGTCAAAATATATTTGTTGACTATGGCTATGAGTCAATAAAAAAATGTGTTTTTAAACATTTTCTCAAAATAACATTTTGTCCTAAGGTCGGAATCGGATTTGTATCATTTTCAAAATAAGCACAACTGGGGCGGACCGCACCAGACGTCACCGCCCCACGCAACGCAACTGCTGACGCGCAGCCTCAAAATACCGTGTTGCTGATGGAGAGGGGCAGATATATATGGATCGACATCGCGTTCCTTATCAGTAAGTTAAAAATTATAAATATATTTTGACCGTGTTTTTATATTATTATTATTATTATATTATTTTATTTTTATATATTTTTTTTAAGTTTAAGAAAGATTTTATGAAAAGAGCGGGAAAGAACAGGTACGAAACGAAACTGGTGAAGATTTTTATTAGTTATCAAGGGAAACAACTGTTGATAAAACGGAAGACGCAGACGATAGCTGCAACTACTGGGGAAAAAAAACACGGAATTTTGGCACAGATTTTAGTGTCATTTATAAATTTAAAAAAAATATGTTGGCTTGTGTGTGTGTGTACATGTGTATACGTGGGTGTGTTTTTGAGCGTCTGTATGTGTGTACCGAATGTCAATGTGTTGGTTGATCAAGCTGGGTGTCTGTGGTCATGCTGACTCCAAGATACCGGGAATCTGAGAGGCTGTCGGGGTGTTGTACTGCTCGGAAACAAGTTCGGATGATAAGCATCACGTGACTTGGAGATGTTTTGGAAGCAGATTTCAATATATTTACACTTAAGGAACGACAACTCTGAAACGAAAACCAAAATATTGAACTCCCAAGCAGAGTTCATGTTTCTTGAGCATGTAAGTTATAGACGGGTTAAAATACGAACAGTAATAATGTATGCACAGTGAAGATACCATTCTCAAAACGTATAAATCGTAATTTAAAACATACATCGAAAAGCATAGTATGAGTGGATGAATTATATCGAAATTTCCTTCACAAAAAAAAAACAAAACAAAAAAACTTTGCTCGATAAGCTCAGAAGTGATTTTGCGCAGGAAAAAAGGCAATGTGTGAGCTTTAAAGTAAAAGAGAATTGAGAATTCTTGTATACAGACATTTGTGGTTTCCTTTTTTTGTAGAGATCGAGCGGGCCCCGCGATAACTTGCTGGCTGTACACGGGCAGAGACTCTGGTCGTTTCGGGCCTTGGGCCCTCCTTCCAGGAGCTGTGCCGATAGGGGAGGGGGGCGATGGGAGGGTCAGCCTGAAAGAATGGACGTGCCTGTCAATGAAAGAGATTCTACCAAATGCTAAAGACAGAGCGGACTTGAGAAAGGAGGTCAACAGATCTTGTGTGGTTCCCCAACGGTCAATCAAGCTAAGGAAACAGGTGAAGGTAAATTTTTTTTTTTTAGATTCAAGAAGATCAATCACTGAGATTCAACGTGAGTTCTTTTTTTTCAGCCAGGAAAACAAATGACATCAGAGTTGAAGTCTCTTATTAACATGCACTACTAGATTAGCTCATGGACGTCATTATCTTTTTCGCTTAAAGGAACGTTTATAATTTAAACGATAAGATAAGATGATAAGATATAATAATGCATTTGTTGTAACAATTATAATAATAATCTTTATTATAGGAGGTCAACAGATCTTGTGTGGTTCCCCAACGGTCAATCAAGCTAAGGGAACAGGTGAAGGTAATTTTTTTTTTTTTTAGATTCAAGAAGATCAATCACTGAGATTCAACGTTTTTTTTTTTTTTTTCTGAGATTTATACTAATAGGAACCTAAATAAAGTAAGTTTTAGACGAAAAAAACAACAACATCTTACTAAATGCAGTTTATTTATTCAAAAAAGTCGTTTCACTTTGTTCTCAGAAAACCTGCACATCTTTTAAAGGTGGGTTGGTTAATATAGGGGAGGGGGGAATCGGGGTGGGCACCCTTAGAGGGTCGTTGATTGGTGGATAATGTTTATGTACAAAGCGCGAGACAACAGAAGTTGTGTTTACACCGGAAGACAGGAGATCGCGACTGCGCGGTGGTCTGCAGAAGACACTTGGAGGGGGAAAAAAGCCAGCAGAAGTGAAAACGCACAAGGGAGAAAAAAAAAGAGAACGGGGGGGGGGGAGAGAAGAAAGTTGATTGGCAGACTTTGTAAACTTGATTTGTTGCACTTTAGTCTGTCAAGAAGGGCTGAGCACGTACCTCCAACCTGATCTCTTAGAAACAGGATTTTTGAAACGCCTGTTCTGCGTTAGCCGTGTCATTTACTGTAATAACCACCTGATTGTCGGCAGTGGCGTAGTTAGAAATTTGCCATCGTTTGGGGGCCCTCTTGACCTCTTTGTGGCCCCTGCATTTTGCGTAACATTTATTTTAATATATAGTTCTCTTCATGGCTCAACCATTCATGACATCACCAAGAAGTCATGGAAAGATCACTCTTTTATTTCTACAAGTCGGACTAGAGTTACCCCACGTAACTTTAGCGGCGAGAAAAAAAAAAGGGGGGGGGGGGAGAACAAGTATTATTCACCCGTCACTAAATAGTGACTTAAACATTGTGGGTCCCTATACAAAACTGATTTCGCGGGGCCCAGTTTGGGTAGGGATACGGATAACAAGTGAAAATTACGGGTATTGCATAATGCCCTTTTTTTTTTATCGAGCGTAGTATTGGCGTTTTCCATATTGAATGACGCCCCATATTGACAATTTTTGTCTATATATTTCAGGACTTTTCGTATATTTTGCAATTTCAGGAGATTTCCAGGAGTTCCTGGTAAATCAGGAGGCCGCGGGAAATCTTATAAAATGGTTTAATTTAACAACTTACACTAGAATTAGCGCGGGTCCTATTAAAGTGCGGGGCCCACTGCAGTCGCATTGGTTGCAGTGGCCTAAGGCCGGCCCTGCAAAATAGCGGCGCTAGCTACGCCGTAGATCAACTAGTATTTAATATTTAATGTAAATAACACTCATCTGCCTTCCACCCTCAAGTTGGTCAGAGCAGGCTGGACTCAGAGGCGCCCAAATTTTCAATTTTGGAATCTTTTGAGTCCACCCAGCTATAATGGGTACCTGACACTAGTTGGGGAAAAGTAACGCGGTTGATCGTTGTGCTGGCCACATGACATCCTCGTTAACCGTGGGCCACAGAAACAGATGACCTTTACATCATCTGCCCTATAGATCACAAGAGGAACTCTACTTTACTAGAAAACATTTCTCTTTTTGTAGGTGACTTTCAGGGGCGGACCAAGTATGTTTACATAGATAGGGTAGATATATATAGATCCATATTGCGCACAAACTAAAATTTGAAAAATCACGCGCGATATTAATTTTTTTGTTATTTAACTTTTTTTTTTCATGGTTAAGTTTGCCATCAGCTTCAACCATTGCAAGGGTGCCGAGAAACGGAAATGGGTGAGAAGCGGTCAAGGCGCCCTGCCCCCCCCCCCCCACAACATCTGACTCTATTGATCTTGAAAAGGTTTGTATCTTCAAAGCCCTATATTAAACAAGACGTTTAAGTATCGCCCCTTGTGTCTGTGTGTGTGTTTCTGTGTCTGTGTGTGTGTTTCTGTGTGTGTGTGTACGTGTGTGTGTGTGCGTGTGTGTTACGAAGGTCACAGTTATAACCCATCAAAAGCGCATGTTGGAACCCCGACGTACCAATGTGGTTTAATTAGAATCGGGTCGTTTACATACAAAGAGTTTATATGTTGGCAGCCACCGAGTTTAGTCTGGGGCGAGGCCCCCAGAAAACAGGACTAGGTTCGAAAAAGTGAACTCTTAAATGTAGGAAATTAAAATAAAATTCTCTTGTTTTTGTTTTTTGAGTAATCTGAGTGTTGTTGTTTGTTTGTTTTTGAGTAATCTGAGTGTTTTTTTGAGTAATCTGAGTGGTTTTTTTTTTTTTTGAGTAATCTGACTGTTGTTGTATGTTTGTTTTTTTGAGTAATCTGAGTGGTTTTTTGAGTAATCTGAGTGTTGTTGTTTTTTTTTGAGTAATCTGAGTGTTTTTTTGAGTAATCTGAATGTTTTTTTTTGAGTAATCTGAATGTTTTGTTGTTGTTTTTTTGAGTAATCTGAGTGTTTTGTTGTTGTTTTTTGAGTAATCTGAGTGTTTTGTTGTTGTTTTTTTGAGTAATCTGAGTGTTTTGTTGTTGTTTTTTTGAGTAATCTGAGTGTTGTTGTTTTTTTGAGTAATCTGAGTGTTTTTTTGAGTAATCTGAATGTTTTTTTTTTGAGTAATCTGAATGTTTTGTTGTTGTTTTTTTGAGTAATCTGAGTGTTTTGTTGTTGTTTTTTGAGTAATCTGAGTGTTTTGTTGTTGTTTTTTTGAGTAATCTGAGTGTTTTGTTGTTGTTTTTTTGAGTAATCTGAGTGTTTTGTTGTTGTTTTTTTGAGTAATCTGAATGTTTTGTTGTTGTTTTTTGAGTAATCTGAGTGTTTTGTTGTTGTTTTTTTTAGTAATCTGAATGTTTTGTTGTTGTTGTTTTTGAGTAATCTGAGTGTTTTTTGAGACCTACACGCCATAGTGGACGGATCATGAACAGCGATCACTTTTTTCCTCACCTAGTGTTAACTCTTTCTCTTCTAATTAACGATACCATAGTTGATTTGACCTAATTAAATTAAATTAATTTCTGGTTTTATAAACTATAATTTGTGTTATTTAAAAAGAGCATGCATTCTCCTAAAATTCTATACCAAAAAGTAACGCTTTCTGATTACAAACAAAAATGTTATTGACGTTTAACCCTTAAAGTGCTGAACTGTTTTACAATGAGTGCAAACACTAGTCTGATGTTTAGAGGCTATCTACCACACGCGTTTTAAGGGTTAACCATAACAGGGTAGAATGCACATGAGTGAAAAATGGACAATTCTATCAGAAACGTGGAAAAAATAATTACGAAGATAAAGAGTTAAAGTTGGTATTTGGCCCGCACAGCAGACGACGACCGTTTCTTTCTTCTACCCTTTATGACAGGGTCGTTGAATTATTTTTTTTTTCAACACGCCCTCCACATCAAAAGTTTAAGGGTTTTACACCTCAACGTGGCGCCAGGGTCGAAACGATTAAGCCTATAGAGAAGCAAAACAGAACCACCGCTGGGGTGCCTAAAAACCGAATCCATTGCAATGGCGGAGGTGGAAGACTGCCAAAACAAATATATCGCTATTAACACGCCATTCCTAAAGGGAGCGTTTTATAACGGGCACCGCACGACTGATGTGGTTCAAAGAAGCAATATAGGAGGTCTCTTCGGTTTGCTCGGCCTTTGGCCTCGCCTCTAATTTGAGCGCCTTTGGTGATGAGTCATCTGTGATAGAAATATAACAAATTTACATCAGCATGGACCCCTCCCAGACAATTGTTTAGACAAGCCAATGGGGGGGGGGGGGGGGAACTCCAGAATTTCAGAATTACTGCGATTATAGGAACGAAGGATATGTTAGAAATGTCTCGCCTATACAGACACTTTGTGTATCTATAATATACGCCATACTTGTGTGTGCTACGTCGTACTTGTGTGTGCTACGTCGTACTTGTGTGTGCTACGTCATACTTGTGTGTGCTACGTCGCACTTGTGTGTGCTACGTCATACTTTTTGTGTGCTACGTCATACTTGTGTGTGCTACGTCATACTTGTGTGTGCTACGTCACACTTGTGTGTGCTACGTCACACTTGGGTGTGCTACGTCATACTTGTGTGTGCTACGTCACACTTGTGTGTGTTACGTCATATTTGTGTGTGCCACGTCACACTTGTGTGTGCTACGTCATACTTGTGTGTGCCACGTCACACTTTTGTGTGCTTCGTCATACTTGTGTGTGCTACGTCATACTTGTGTGTGCCACGTCACATTTGTGTGTGTTCTACGTCACACTTTTGTGTGCTACGTCACACTTTTGTGTGCAACATCACACTTGTGTGTGCTACGTCACACTTGTGTGTGCTACGTCACACTTGTGTGTGTTACGTCATATTTGTGTGTGCCACGTCACACTTGTGTGTGCTACGTCATACTTGTGTGTGCCACGTCACACTTTTGTGTGCTACGTCATACTTGTGTGTGCCACGTCACATTTGTGTGTGTTCTACGTCACACTTTTGTGTGCTACGTCACACTTTTGTGTGCTACATCACACTTGTGTGTGCTACGTCATACTTATGTGTGCCACGTCACACTTTTGAGTGCTACGTCATACTTGTGTGTGCCAAGTCATACGTGTGTGTGCCACGTCACGCTTGTGTGTGCTACGTCATACTCGTGTGTACTACGTCATACTCGTGTGTGCTACGTCACACTTTTGTGTGCTACGTCATACTTGTGTGTCACTGCCACGAAGCGCCAGTTCTATATTTGTATTTATTTATTGTAGTGACCTAGTTTAGGGTTAGGGATTAGGTTAATTTTGTAAATAAATAAATTGTACATTGTATTTAGCTACGGTAAAAAGTAGTGACGTAGTGAGACAGACGAATGACGTTGCAGAATACGGGTAGGCCTACATGATAGGAGAAGACTGTGGCTAGGGCTTGTAGAAAGATGCATATTGAACTGACTGCTAATTGAAACGGCGGATAGGTAGACAAGACGATCATCCCCATCTGTAAATAAACATCGGCTGAAGTCTTCAGAAGTATGTTATAGTTAATTGTTGTGTCGCTTGAATGTGTTCGGACTCGCATTGGAATAAGTGAAGTGGTATTAGACAACACACAAAATCCAAGACAAGATAATACATATTATATATATATATATATATATATATATATATATATATATATATATATATATATATATATATATATATATATATATATATATATATATTTAGAATATCCTCCTGAAACATTTGATCTTATTCTACAGCCTAAAGCACATTTTGTTTTCCTCGAGCTGAAGATCTGTTGCCGATAAATTGTCCTGTTGGAAAATGTCCTAAATAGCTTGTCAGTTTCAGGCAGTCTAACACAAATGAAGATTCTGTAAAACATGCCAACCCAGCATGCAGGGATTAAACTCGGGACCATCATGTCGTTAACTCCAAATCGCCTACAAAACTTTGTGAAAACGATTTTTTTAAATTGTAAAGAAGAAAAAAACTTAAACAAAAAAAAAAAAAACATCTATTTCCTATTACCTATCTTTTTTTCCTGATTAACGATACCATCGTTGATTTTGAACTCTTATTAGATTAAATTAATGTTTGACTTTATAAACTTGACTCCGACTTGTATAAAAAAAAACAGCAAGCAGTCCCCTTTAATTATATACCAAATAAAACATTTTCTGATAACAGACAAAAAAATTAATTAAAGCTTAATCATAACAGGGGAGTGAAATACGACTGATCAAAATAAAGAATCCCGTCGAAACGTGGAAAATAATGAAGGATAGAAAGATTTAACAACTAATGATTGTTCAATTTGGAAATAAAATACAAATGCACATTTATTTGCCCTGCCTCTAGTTGTAGACCTTGTAGCACAAAACTGCTGGTAGACAATTAAAACCGCTGTAGGCGTAATATATCTTTAACTTGTAACACTTGAAATAGCTTGAATAACCTCAATTGTGAGCAGAACCAAATGGAATTTTTGGTGGGAAGCGTGGTCGAGAGGTTTGGCTACCTAGAAGGAGGCTCGAGGTTCGACACCCGACTCGGGCCTAAAGGCAGCACGGAAAACCAACTCCTAGATACCCCCCTCCCCACCCCCCCCCCCACCCCCCACTGGTCCACAAATGAGATTGGACCAAAAGCGCTCCGAGCATGCTATAAGCATGAAAGTAGCGCTGTATTAAAGCTATAATATATAATATATTTAATACACAATATAGACACATTTTAACTTGAAATGAAATAAATGTAGTAGGCTTTAGTAATAATATAAAATGTTGTTTTTTTTTGAACAAAATCTAACTCATTACAAAAACACGTCTTTTCAGTCTGGCGTGCTGGAGTGGTCTGTCGTACCAACACAGGTGATGGCAATGCCACCTATCTTGCATCAATCACAACCAATCGCTAAAAATCTACCCACCGTCACCATAGGAACACACAAACACACACAGATAACGCTTGAATAGAGGTTTTGCAGAAAAATAAGTTAAAGAAGTTGCTTTTGGTTGCCAGATTTTTATTTTCACTCAGGGCTGAGACGAGTTTATGAATTTTAAGTTTTTTTCATAACCTCGGATACTAATGGTAACTCCTGGGCGCTGCAGAATCCCCCGGAAGTGACGTCATCCATTGAAGATGACCTGCGCTCAGGTAGAACATACAGTGTTGACATGTGGAGAAAAAAAAAGAAAGGGGGGGGAGGGAGGGGGAAGGGGTGTCTGTATGGACGTCTGCCACCAGGGGCGTGGGATGATGTTTTGTTTATGAATGAAGACAGGGCCAAGAGAGCTGGCCAGAAGAAAAAAAAGGGGAGAGGAAGGGATGGCGCCCCACCCCACCCCTCTCCCCGTGCCAAATGACGTCATATCGCGCAGAGCATCCCGCAGGTTGGTAATTTACCGGTTTAATTAGCGGTTATCATCATATCCTGTTTTGGAAGCCAGGCACTGGCGGAAGTGGGAGGAGCCGAACTGGCAGTGAAAAAATAACGTCATAAATTGTTGACTTCTTAAATATCTGTCCAATCGTATGTGGACCATGTGTTATACTACCGTTACGGCCCAATATACAAGCCTGAAGAAACTAGATCTATATACTCTCTACAAATAAGTTCATATCAGCTGTAGATAAATATGAATAAGTCTTTTAAAATACAATATTCTTATTTGTCATCTGTTGTTTTTTTATTTTTTTTCATTTTTGGAGATTTCTATTTTCATCTATGTCGGATTATTAATAAATATCTAGCTTTTTATTTCTGGTGTATCCGGTAAACAGAAAATAGGCAGCGTTGATAAACTATGCATTTTTTAAGGTATACGATTTTTTTTTCCGCCGTGGAAAATGGAATTTCTAAACTCTTAATAGAAAGTCGTTTATCTGGACGTCAACTATCCGAAATGTCAAATATCCGGACTGCCAAAGTGCAGCGAAACAGCGATCTTTCAATAAAGGCAGGCCTACTACGTCTAACGCTTTGTTCCCCTGTATATTTTAATTTTAACCGAATGTAATGTTTACGTACTTTGCGATACCCCCATTGGAATTTTATTGATATTGTCGGTGAAATAGACCGTTTACTATATTCCGAATTCGATTATCCGGACGAACGATTATCCGGACAGACACCGTTCCCAATCAACCCGGATAATCGGCATACTACTGTCAGTTTACATTGCTTAGTTTAGATATTTATTTCAACATTTTCCTTAACTCTTTCTCTCCGTAATTATTTACCACATTCTGGTGGAATCAACGTTGGTATCGTCAGTTAGGAGAGAAAGAGTTAACTTTCATATTCTTCTAATCTCTTACTTTGTTCTTTAGGTGACCTTATAGCATTGAGTGGAGTGCTTCCCTTATCCTAGCGTCGGTTGGACCATTGGGGCACCACACAAGATTTGTTGACCGCCTTCTCCATTCCTGTCTTTTGCCTTGGATAGAACCTCTTTCAGTGGCAGGCCTGTCCATTCCATTCTTTTATGTTGTCTTCCCATCGCTTTCTCTGTCCCTCTTCTTTTTTTTTTTCCTGGTAGTGTTCCCTGAAGGAAGGTCTTAGCAATCCCTGAAGACCTTGAGTTTTAGTTTCCGGTTGTTGTTTTTTTGTGTACACTAGTTAGCAGGTCATCATGGGGTCCGATCGCTGCAGTAACCCTGTCTCTAATCTCTTGGTTTGTGATGCGGTCTTTGAATGTGATACCTAGGATCTTCTGTATCCAGAGTGTAGATAGGAATTATCCATCATTTGGGGGCCCGGGTGGCTTGACCCCCAAATCCCTGTATTTGTCGTATTATTTAATATTCAATGTAAAAAATACTTATTTGGGGGGGGGGGGGGCTCCCCTTAAGTGGGTGCCCGGGGGGGGGGGATTTTCATATTCTCCTTCATTCCCCCCCCCCATCCTAGCTACGCCACTGTCTGTAGCATCTCAATTCCATTGCTAGAATTTTCCTCTCTGCAGTAAGCGTCCAAGACTCGCAAGCATATAAGAATGTGGCCATGACCAGGAAGCGCATCAGTATGACTTTGGTGACGAGGGCTATGATTTTGACATTATATAGCCCTCACATTTCCCAATATTCTTTTTCTTCTTTTCTGTTTTTTTTTTTTTACTAATTATTTAAATCACGTAAACGGGATGCAAGAGAAGAATACTGTATTTAGAGTTTAATCGTAAACATCCCGAATATGTATTGTTGCTGCCAAATCTTTGTTGTGCATCTAGAGTAAATATGTAAAATTAAAAATTGAACATTTGTAAGATGCAGGATAGTATAGCTTCAAAATCCCGAACCTAATCCAAGTATGCTTCGTGACTCTGCGCTGAACGGTCCCTGAAAACACATCTGCAATATGAAGCCTGATAGGCTCTTGTTTCCATGGACTCGACCGGAAGTGATGCAGCCCACAAAGAGCGTGTCCGAAATGTGTAAGGCCCCTAGAAGGGGGAAAACAACGTTGGACACTGCTGGACCGTTTTGGGCTAAATGGATGTCGACCAATGATTAGGTCTGTCACGTACATGTCGGTTACTTTGAAACGTTTCGGTCAAACCAGGGCGTCTCGGTCGGTCAAGAACGTGTCAGTCAGTGGGGGGGGGGGGGGGGGGGGGACGCGGGTGCCGGTCAATCACGGAAGGGATGGTCGATTGGGGACGTGTCTGTCAATCGGGAACGTGTTGGTCCTACGAGGACATGTCGGTCAAACGAGGGCGTGCTGGTCAGACGATGACATGTCGGACAAATGATAACGTGTTGGTCAAACGAGGGCGTGCTGGTCAAACGAGGACATGTAGGTCAAATGAGAACATGCTGGTCAAACGAGGACGTGCTGGTCAAACGAGGACGTGCTGGTCAAACGAGGACGTGTCAGTCTAATGAGGATGTGCTGGTCAAAACAGGATGTGCTGGTCAAACGGGGACGTGTTAATATTCTTAAGTCCGTTTCCTCTTGTAGGTATCATTAAGAATATGGTATACTGGTCGACCCACGGAGTAGCATACACCGTTATTTTGCAGTGCCGGTCTTAGGCCAATGCAACCTATGCGACCGCAGTGGGCACCGCACTTTCAAAGGATCCGCGCTAATTATAAGTGTAAATTATTAAATTAAACCATTTTATAACTTATATCAGATTTCCAGCGGCCTCCTGATTTACCATGAGCTCCTGGAAATCTCCTGAAATTCCAAAATATACGAAAGTCCTGGAAATATTCCGGAATTATTAAAATCTTTTGAAAACTCATACAAATCTCCTGAGATATATAAGCAAAAATTGTTATATTGGGGTGTCATTCAATATGGAAAACGCCAATCCTACGCGCGATAAAAAAAACGGCATTATGCAATACCTGAAATTGTGGAATCTAGTGAAAGAAGCTTCTCGCGCCTCAAACTAATGAAGAATTACTTGAGGTCAACAATTCTCGTAGATAGATTGAAACATTTGGTAATTCTTGCTATTGAGCTTGATCTATGTAGG
>NC_074725.1:29555583-29575583 GCF_947242115.1 Biomphalaria glabrata | reverse complement strand
TAAGTTAAGGTTTAGTGTTTTGTATATTGTTAAGTTAAGGTTTAGTGTTTTGTGTATTGTTAAGTTAAGGTTTAGTGTTTTGTGTATTGTTAAGTTAAGGTTTAGTGTTTTGTATATTGTTAAGTTAAGGTTTAGTGTTTTGTGTATTGTTAAGTTAAGGTTTAGTGTTTTGTATATTGTTAAGTTAAGGTTTAGTGTTTTGTATATTGTTAAGTTAAGGTTTAGTGTTTTGTGTATTGTTAAGTTAAGGTTTAGTGTTTTGTGTATTGTTAAGTTAAGGTTTAGTGTTTTGTGTATTGTTAAGTTAAGGTTTAGTGTTTTGTGTATTGTTAAGTTAAGGTTTAGTGTTTTGTGTATTGTTAAGTTAAGGTTTAGTGTTTTGTGTATTGGTAAGTTAAGGTTTAGTGTTTTGTGTATTGTTAAGTTAAGGTTTAGTGTTTTGTGTATTGTTAAGTTAAGGTTTAGTGTTTTGTATATTGTTAAGTTAAGGTTTAGTGTTTTGTGTATTAAGTTAAGGTTTAGTGTTTTGTGTATTGTTAAGTTAAGGTTTAGTGTTTTGTGTATTGTTAAGTTAAGGTTTAGTGTTTTGTGTATTGTTAAGTTAAGGTTTAGTGTTTTGTGTATTGGTAAGTTAAGGTTTAGTGTTTTGTGTATTGTTAAGTTAAGGTTTAGTGTTTTATGTATTGTTAAGTTAAGGTTTAGTGTTTTGTGTATTGTTAAGTTAAGGTTTAGTGTTTTGTATATTGTTAAGTTAAGGTTTAGTGTTTTGTATATTGGTAAGTGATGGCTTAGTGTTTTGTGTATTGTTAAGTTAAGGCTTAGTGTTTTGTATATTGTTAAGTTAAGGTTTAGTGTTTTGTGTATTGTTAAGTTAAGGTTTAGTGTTTTGTGTATTGTTAAGTTAAGGTTTAGTGTTTTGTATATTGTTAAGTTAAGGTTTAGTGTTTTGTGTATTGTTAAGTTAAGGTTTAGTGTTTTGTGTATTGTTAAGTTAAGGTTTAGTGTTTTGTATATTGTTAAGTTAAGGTTTAGTGTTTTGTGTATTGTTAAGTTAAGGTTTAGTGTTTTGTGTACTGCTTAACCTTGTAACTCCGCCATCCATCTCTTTAGACAGTTGACTTAAATAAAGATGGACATCGACACATGTGTGATATAACTTGACCTTACTGGCTTCACGTCCACGAGGCAATAGTCAGAAAGAAAGAACAAAAACCTAGACAAATGGACACGACCAGTTTAGAGTTAGTTTTTTTCTAGTGGCCTTTTGACCCGAGGGTCAGTAAGTCAAGTGGACTACGCGTTAAATGGCGAGAGAGAAGGGGTAGTGCTAAGTGCTGCTAGCCTACAGCTGGTAAAAAAATGCTGATGCAGGTAAGGGAGGGGTCTAGGTGTATGTAGTGATGAAATCACCCCCCCCCTCCCCTTTTGTGTTTTCCATTTCTCAAACTATTCTTTGTATGTAAACAACAGTCTGTATTAAGATCTGTATAAAACATGAGTAACAATACAATCTATAACAAAGTTCCATATAAAGCATGCTTAGCGTCTCAGCGCGGTGGCTGAGCAGTAAAAGGAGGCTCCAGGGTTCGAATCCTGGTGAAGACTGGGATTTTTAATTTCGGGATCCTCGGGCGCCTATGAGTCCACCCAAGCTCTAATGGGTACCTGCGTAAAAGTGAAGTCGGTTGGTCGTTGTGCTGGCCACATGACACCCTCGTTAACCGTAGGCCACAGAAACAGATGGCCTTTACATCATCATGCCCTATAGACCACAAGGTAAGAAAGGCGAACTATAAATACCGTCTGTAACAAAGCTCTTTATAAAACATGCGTACCGTCTCTTACAGTAACAAAGCTCTATATTAAGCAAATATTAACAAATCGCTATATAAAACTTGTGTAACAATACCATCTGTATTAAGCGTTACGAAGCATTCATAACAATGACATCTCTGACAGGTGAGAGATGAGTCTGATCTGTTACTAGAGCAATCACACTTAAAACTCATTCATTATGCTGATACCTGAACCTGATCTAATTACCCATGCAGGTAATTAAGAATGCTCCCAGGTAATTAGATATTAGATATAGCTGATAAGACATACAAAATAGGATCAATTATTTCCAAACAAATTCAATCAAGCCGAATGCATAGCCTGTAAAACAAGCAAAATACAAAATACAAAAATTTAAAAAAAGATTATATTAAGTGTATCAATTAGTTTGGATCAGTCATGTAATAAAATTTGTAATAAGCCTCAGACGACAATCTATAAAGAGGACTGGCAGAGTTTAGGTCATTGATTAATATGCATGACTAAATGCATGACGCGTAGGACGTAATCATCTTCTTTTTTGAAGTAACGTCTGTATCATATAAGAAGAAGACTAATTCTGCTTATACCGCCGGTTCTTTCTCTTGTTTGAGTTACCATAACAAAATAGTTTTCACCAATAGTTAATTAACTAATGTGTTACTTTTTTTGTGTATTGATTCTTGTGTTGTCAGGTAAAAGAAATAATTGTGCAAAATTTCAGCTTGATACGAAATTGGGTGTGGGAGAAATAACATGTACAAACTTTTGGCCAGATAGACAGAGTGAGTTGATATAAGCTTTGTAATCATTGATGCCCAACCTACCACCCGAGGGCCATATCTGGCCCATAACGCGGTTCTATTTGGCCCAACCTAACTTGTACACTGAGTGCATAATGTAGTCGAAGAAGCTCATTCACTAGATTTTCTAAATTGATGCGGAATTTGAATTCCAGTGCACACACAAAACAACAGTTGTCTTGCTGTAAAACTATCAACAAAACAACCTGCACTTATGGTCAAAGCATGGGTCATATTATTCTTTTAATGGTCCAGTACGTAGAGTTTTATTCAGTGGCGTAACTAGGGATTTGGGGGCCCGGTGGGCTTGACCTCTTTAGGGGCCCCAGCATTTGGACATTCGACATCATGGCATGAGATAATGGCGAAATGTTTAATATAAAAACAAATTTCGGACACTCATTTTGCGGCCCCCTCAAGTGGGGGCCCAAAGGGATTTTCTAATTTGGAACCCCCCTCCCATCCCCCACCCTAGCTACGCCACTGGTTTTAACGTGTTAATAGGAAATCAAAACGTGGACTTCTATAGTTTGAGAGCATGCCATAATGTATTCTGTGCTAAACTATGTGAGAGCATGACATAATGTATTCTGTGCTAAACTATGTGAGAGCATGACATAATGTATTCTGTGCTAAACTATGTGAGAGCATGACATAATGTATTCTGTGCTAAACTATGTGAGAGCATGCCATAATGTATTCTGTGCTAAACTATGTGAGAGCATGACATAATGTATTCTGTGCTAAACTATGTGAGAGCATGACATAATGTATTCTGTGCTAAACTATGTGAGAGCATGACATAATGTATTCTGTGCTAAACTATGTGAGAGCATGACATAATGTATTCTGTGCTAAACTATGTGAGAGCATGCCATAATGTATTCTGTGCTAAACTATATGAGAGCATGCCATAATGTATTCTGTGCTAAACTATGTGAGAGCATGACATAATGTATTCTGTGCTAAACTATGTGAGAGCATGACATAATGTATTCTGTGCTAAACTATGTGAGAGCATGACATAATGTATTCTGTGCTAAACTATGTGAGAGCATGACATAATGTATTCTGTGCTAAACTATGTGAGAGCATGCCATAATGTATTCTGTGCTAAACTTGGTGAGAGCATGACATAATGTATTCTGTGCTAAACTTGGTGAGAGCATGACATAATGTATTCTGTGCTAAACTATAAGACTCGCAAGCATGTTTCCATGACTCACTATGTCCAAAACATTATTCTCTAAAGTTTTTTTCTTATTTCAGCATTTTTCTACAGCATAATATCTTAGTGAAGGGGGGGGGCGGTGACTGACCGGGGGGGGGTATGGTGGTTGGGTGGTTAAGCGCTTGACTTCCGAACCTGAGTTCGAATCTCGGTGAAGTATATCATTTTGAAATACGAGATTTTTTAAGGGAGTACACCCAGCTCTAATGGATACCGGACTTTAGTTGGGGGAAAATAAAGGCGGTTGGTGGTTGTGGTGGCCACATGACACCCTGCTCATTAACCGTTGGCCAAAGAAACAGATTACCCCTTTAACATCATCTGCCCTATAAATCGCAAGGTCTGAAGGGGGATCTTTACTTTACTTTTATATCTTAGTGAATAAAACCCCCAAAACCTCTAATGCTGAAAAGTTGTCGTGAAAATAAAAAGGAGGACCTACCTTGAAAAAAAATGTATCCCAGATGCTCGAAGTTACTTTACAATCAGCATTAGCTCCTGGGAGGAAGATCCCAGAACACCTGGAATGAAGAAGACACAATCACATCAATATAATAATTGTAATATTTGAAAAAGCATAAATTGGATTGAACAAATAATATTGTGACAAGACATCATTATGTTGTATTAAGCCTCGGACTATATTTATTTTTAAATTTTATTAATGAAGTTAGTGATTCGACTCTATGCATGACTATGCATGACTAGATTGACCTAGGAACACGCGTAGGACGTAAACATCTTCCTTTTTTTGAAGTAACGTCTGTATTTTATAAGATAAAATCCCTCAATGACTGAAGAGTACATACGTTTTCAATGTTGTTATATTTAAACAGATTCTACCTCAACAACTGAAGCGTACATAAGCCAAAACAAAAACAAAAAAAAAATACGTGTAATAATAACAATGATACAACTCAAGCTTAAGACATGGAATAGATAGGGAAAAAAATTATGGAGGGAAATAGTTTGAGATTATGTCTGAAATAACGAACGAGAATGTTGTTATTTAGTTGTTGTTGCTGGTTTGTTGTTGTTGTTATTTTGTCCTTTTATCAACGCTTCCCTGCCCAGGCTCAGAAGCAATATTCGTAAGAAAAAAATAATATTCTGAATTCCTCTGGCACTATGTCTATGATCAGGTCTAATGAATGCCTTGCTACCAGGTAATTAACGTTCTCTAAAGCAGACGACTCTCAGGGTCTGGAGAGTTTAAGATGTAAAAAATAAAAAAATAAATGAAAGCGATTTTTTGTTGAATGCCAAAGGAGTGGGACAGACGAAGGGAAGAGGGGAGGGGGGGATAGTAGTCGGAGGAACAGCATTTGTACCTAACTACCTGGATGAACTTATGATGTTGGCTTTGAGGAAGCTGCTATGGTATATGGGGGGATTGGGGGGGGCGCTGTGGCTGAGTGGTTAAGCGCTTGACTTCCGAACCTGGGGTCCTGGGTTCGAATCTCGGTGAAGACTGTGATTTGAATTCCGGGATATTTGAGGCACCCCTGAGTCCACCCAACCCTAATGGTTACCTGACTTTAGTTGGGGAAAGTAAAGGCGTTTGGTCGTTGTGCTGGCCACACGACACCCTGCTCGTTAACCGTTGGCCAAATAAACAGATGACCTTTACATCAACCGCCCTATAGATCAGAAGACTTGAAAAAGGTACTTTACTTTTTTTTTTTTACTATGGTATATGACAGTAGAGTTGGATCATCTTATGGATGAGTTGGCTTATCATGCTAGAGTGGAACTGGAATTGGCATATATAGTAAACAGCGGAGTTGTCACATTATACAGAACACACATCATACGGTGGAGTTTAGCTTATCATAAAGTGTACACACATATCAGACAGTGGAATTGAGCTTATCACTCAGTTAAGTACAAACATCTTACAGAGGAGTATAGCTTATCATAAAGAGGAGTTAGCTTACCAGACAGTGGAGTTGAGCTTATCACACAGTTAAGTACACACATCTTACAGAGTATAGCTTATCATAAAGAGGAGTTAGCTTATCAGACAGTGGATTTGAGCTTATCACACAGTTAAGTACACACATCTTACAGAATATAACTTATCATAAAGAGGAGTTAGCTTATCAGACAGTGGATTTGAGCTTATCACACAGTTAAGTACACACATCTTACAGAATATAACTTATCATAATGAGGAGTTAGCTTATCAGACAGTGGAGTTGAGCTTATCAGACAGTGGAGTTGAGCTTATCAGACAGTGGAGTTGAGTTGAGCTTATCAGTGGAGTTAAATTATTGTAACATAATTTTTAGTACGCCTAGATGTCTAGATCTAGACTTTTTAGCGGCCCCCGAAAGGGGAATAGACGCTATTAATTTTTGTGTTGTCTGTCTGTCCGTCCGTCCAGTAGTATCACATCAAGAAGCGAACTGTAACCCAGTAGTAGATCTACTCATCGGTAATCCTGATCATAATATTGACCCACATCTAGTAGATCGAGATTCTAATTATAGATCTAGTCTAGATTCTAGAAAATATATATATATATATATTAAACTTGCTTATAGATCTAATTTGAAGACAAAAATAACAAAAAAAAAAAACAAAACAAAAAACACGCCTTTGAAGAGTGTAATACCGTATATTAATGAGACCCTGATAGTATTGAATGGTCGTAATTTTCTTATCGTGAACCCAAGATGCATGTTGACCTGCTCCTAAGGCGGGGGTTCTCAGCCTGTGGATCGCGACCCCTTTGGGGGTCGATTGACGATTTGCCAGGGGTCGCCTAAGACCATCGAAAATATGGATTGTTTTTGTCTAGTCTTCTATTGCTGTATGTGTATGTGAGGGTGTGGGGGGGGGGGGTCACGGCAAAGTGGGGGATTTTAAAAAGGGGTCGCCGAGCATAAAAGGTTGATAACCGCTGTCCTAAGGAGACTCTGCACCGCACGTCAAGCTCCTACCATCTTTTGAAGGGAATGCCTAGATCCGCGGGGCAGGGGAGAGCACCGGCGCTGTTGCCAACGTAACTCCACTGAGTGTTTATCAGACAACGGGGTCAGAGTTCGCCGATCGAACAACCCCCCCAAAACAACAACATTGTTCAGAAAAACAAAGGAGGTTATTGCACGCACGCACAACATACAGAGGAGAAAGGAACGGAGAAAGTTTGTTAACGGGAGTCACCGCGCCCTATACGGCGCCTAAACATAGAATCAACTCAAGCAAAAACTACCGAAAAAAAACAACAACAGTCTTGTTTACTTTAAATAAAAGAGGTTCAAGAAATAAAGGTGTAATTAAACTAAACCGACATCTGAGATGTTCAGCCCCATTGATAGCTTTGTCTAATGTAGAGATGTCCACGGAAGAGAACCACTAATGTCGCTAATAACAATTTGTCTATGTCGTCATTACAGATATTTACTGTAACACCCTCGTGTAAAGTGTAAGCAATTATGATCACATTTAATGATGAAGAAAGGAGACAAAACATTTTTTAAAAGTACACATATAAATGTACGTTAATAGTTTTCAAACAGGTATGCATAAAAAAAAATGAGTCTTTAAATATCTTGACTCAATGATGGTCTAACATAAACTGCATTAAATTGACGACTTCTACTAATTACTTTGATGACTATGAGTCAAACATATTGCCATTGTGTATACTTTAAAAGTCAACTATCAAAACCAAATTGATATTTTCATTTTTTTTTTTGGGGGGGGGGGGGGGGGTCAAAAACACCAAATATTTTTAGGGCCTATTAATTGTGAGTGTATGTGTATGCTCTTGTTTATTACTGTTCGTAGCGGGGAAAGGGGGGGGGGGGGCGAAAAGCGAAATAGAGTCTAGTAAATATTTATTTAAAGCGGGTCGTTCCAGATCAAGTCAAACTTAACAGTGAAAGAGCATTACAATACCCAGGATGCAAAATAAAGTTGGGGGGAGGGCGAGAGAGAGAGAGAGAGAGAGGGAGACAAGAGAGAGAGAGAGAGACAAGAGAGAGAGAGACAAGAGAGAGAGAGACAAGGAGGGAGAGTAAGAGACCATACGTGTGAGCCTTACGATGTTTGCAGGGTGCAAAAAAATAAGAGACGGGGGTCCAGATAGAGAGAAGGAGAGGCAGACACGGAGCTAGATATGGAGAGAATAGACAAAGAGAGATATAGCAAACCGTTCCCACTCAAGTTAAAAGTCTAGATGGGAGCGCATTACGATACGCAGGGTGTAAAAAAAAAAAAAAAAAAAATTGGGGGGTTTTCAGATAGAAATAGAAGGGGAGAGAAAGAGAGTGCAAGACAGACAGAAAGAGAGAAAGAGAGAGAGAGAGAGAATATAGGAGCATATGCAAGTTGACGGAACGAGGCCAGTTTTTATTATTCATTGCAAAGTTACGGTGTCCCGAGACTTATGATCATTGAATAATAGTTAAGGCCTTTTGTCAGCCGTCAACACATTACTAAACTCACTTAAATAGCACATTAACCCTTAAAGTGCTGAACAGTTTTACAATTAGTGCATACAAAAGAGAATTACAATTATGATGTTTAGAGGCTAAACTACCTCACGCGTTTTAAGTTTGTTTTTTTGTTTTTTTAATTAAATGTATGTATTGTATTGTGTGCAGATTGATCTTCCTCTAAAGTCTACCCCAATACTTAATTAGGGGTAAATTTATACATGACTGTCATCTTAAAGTCAAAATGCGTAACCGCGGCTAGTGTTCTGGTCACATGATGCTCTTCAGCGTGGCAGTTGGACCCGTGTAAAGCAGGTTGGTGATAGACTAGACTAGACAAAATAAATTGTTGGATAGGTAGATGTGCGAATTATTATTACAGCTTTTATATTGCGCTACTTTCATGCTTATAGCATGCTCAGAGCGCTTTTGGTCCAATCTCATTTGTGGACCAGTTGGGGGGGGGGGGGTATCTAGGAGTTGGTTTTCCGTGCTGCCTTTAGGCCGCTCAGTAAACGCAACTCTGCCCGAGTCGGGTGTCGAAGCTCGAGCCCCCTTCTAGGTAGTCAAGACAAGCCAAGTGCTCGGCCACGCTTCCCACGAATAAATAAATAAGACACACGGACGTTCGAACAGACGGACAGACAGACATACTGACTGACTAATTGATTGATTGATTGAATAGAATAACTGATTCATTTTCATTTTCATCGAAATTTTTTTCTCGTTCTTTGTTTACGAATGCATTCCTGTTTTTATAGATTCCTACGCTCTTTTTCCTCATGCGGAAGAAGGCTGCATTCAGGGCCGGCCCTAACAATTGCGGGGCCCTATGCGGAACGGATTATGCGGGGCCTAGTCTGGGTAAGGATAAGCATAATGTTAAAATTTAGAGTTTGTATTAGAAAATACATTAGTCTTTGTAACACATTTTTATTAAATGAAAGCTGAAAGTGCCATTTTATTTAATGGCACCTCAAAATGACAATTTCAATAACTTCAGGAGATTTCCATGAGGTCCTGGAAAATCAGGAAGCCGCGGAACCCCTGTTAGTGTATATAAGTTATAATGGTTTTACACCTAGAATTAGCGCGGAGCCTATGAAAGTGCGGGGCCCGCTGCGACCGCATAGGTTGCAGCGGCCTAAGGCCTAAGGCCGGGCCTGGATGCATGATCTCAAATGCTCTCTTGTGCTCTTCTCGTGAGGCAAGCATCTACAGAGATTTAAAGAGACATCCATTGGCCTCCTTCAGCCGTAGAACGACTCTGGTTCATCTCGCACACTTCCTCTTGTGGCTGTGGAGCCCTATTTTGGAGAGACACTCCCGTCCACAAAATATCGCAGGTTAAGGTGGCTTTTGCTTCGGTGGTAGAGGAACCGGCCAGTTTTCGCATTTTTCTATAGAGATTTAAAGAGACAAGAAAACTGCCCTGTCAAGTCACTTCCCACCCTGCCGGGGAAGACGATATCTGTGCATCAGCCACTCAGAAACAAAGGGGTGACACAGATGCCTGCCGACAAGTAAGGGGGAACATATCCGAAATCAATGCGCGACAAGAGTTACCTCTAGACACAAGAACACCCGGCTCACTTGGAGTTCCGCAACGAGCAAGGCTGTGCAGGTGTGACGACAAGGGCCAGGTGTGAGACTTCACCCTGGTAAACCCATTACCCCAGGTAGGTACTGGCAAGAGGAGGGGGGGGGGAAGACGTTCTCAATCACCAAGCGTCTCTAATTAAGCCAGGCGCACGCAAGGGTACAGCCGGCATTTCTTACCTTGTCATTAGTAGCTGGCTCCAGTGTTCAGATGCTCGTCATAAAAGACCTTGCAAGGGGAGATGAACTACTTTCAGAGCAACATAAAACTTGGAAGGCTTTACGGATCTCTTATAGCAGTTTGAATCGGCCAATCACAGAGGTTCTCGTTATTTTGAATCTGCCAATCACAGAGGTTCTCATTATTTGGAATCGGCCAATCACAGAGGCTTTCAGTAGTTTGAAACAACCAATCAAAGAGGTTCCAAGAATTGGACTCCATTAATTACAGAGGCTCTCAGAAGTTTCAATCGATCAGCCACAGAGGTTGTCAGAAGTTTTAATCGATCAATTACAGAGGTTCTCAGAAGTTTCAAACGATCAATCACAGATGTTGTCAAAAGTTCCAATGGGTCAATTACATAGGTTCTCAATAGTTTAAAGTGACCAATCACATACGTTTTCAGTAGTTTGAAACGACCAATCACACTGGTTCTAAGCACTTGAATCGATCAATTTCAATTACAGAAGTTGTTCAAAGTTCCAATGTATCAATTACAGAGGCTCTCAGAAGTCTCAATCGATCAATTACAAAGGTTCTCAGAAATTTCAATCGATCAATGACAGAGGTTCTCAGAAGTTTTGATTCAATCAATTACAGAGGTTCTCAGAAGTTTAAAAATGTCAGAGGGCATCATTTAATCTGAGTCATTTTCAGCAACCTGAATCCCCTTATTGGGGTTATCCAGCAAATGGAATCGTCATTGATTGCAGATATTTTCAGTAGTTTTAATCGATCGATTGCTGAGGCCCTTCCATTTGTTTTGAATCAATGTTAGAGATTCTCCATCAGCTTGAATCGATTTTGGTTGCAATATTTCCCTCGTTATACGTCCTATTCAACACCATTACCGTCGTTTTGGTTTCTTACCCAATTGTTATTTACAAGGTTGATGCTGATACTGTAGTCTGAGATTTTGTTTGGCCACCACTAACACTTATTGTATGCCCCAAGCGTTTGGTGGTGTTTGTCTGGATCTTATCTAAACTGCCTTTTTTTAAATAACTCTCCAAGTCTCTGTGTGTCTCTAAAAACAAACATTTGCCAAGCTGCTTCATGCAATGTAGATGGTTACTACACACTCTGTGGAGTAACCATCACCGCTCGTAAGGTTCCCGCTGGGACAAGGTCTGTCCTCCATCCTCACCACGTGCAAGCTCACTTGCTAGAGCATAATTGTGGTAGGCCACTGGAGGCTTTCTCGCTTCCCTGGGCGGACGTTTCCACGGAGGCATCCTGCTGAGGCGACGAGACCTTTTTTTTTCTCCGGAGAGAGCCAGTCTCTCCAGCAATTCCCCACGTCTTGCCCAGACAGGCAGCGGCTCCCAAAACTTGGCGCCACGTAATCTAATCATTGGCCATCCCATCTTCTGCTTTCCTTGGTGAGTGGGTTCCAGGTGATGGTTTGCAGCCTACTGAAGAAGATATCCTTTGGAGACTCTGGCGACGGATAGGCCACACCCTCCGCAAGAATGAATCCGAACATTAGTGTGTGGGTATCTAAAGAAAAAGTTAAGCTTTTAGGTTTTGGGTGTTTGTTTCAAAACGAGTATTTCAAGATTTATTCAGATTCGTGACCAAACGTTAAGTAGTTGCCTACAAGTTAAACTAGCTTTGACCTTGACCTCAGACCTGTGACGTGCAGCGAGCCATTGGTCTACCCACAGGTTTGCGACGCCGCAGGCCAGTGTTCAGGCTTCTATAACAATTGGCCTCTATGCAATCCAGCAATAAACAAGGAAGTTTCAACATAGCTAACTTAGGTAATAATAATAAGGTTTCTCTTCGAGTCCGCAGCTTTGTTTTTTGTTGTTGTTTTTTAAATAATATTTTTTAGTATTTTGTGTTATCAAATGTGCTCATGGTAAAACTGTTTCGAAATACAAATTTCTGTTGACATCGCGATAAGCCATCATCTAGTTTGTGTATATAATCTTCATAATCGGGATTCCCCCCCCCCCTCCTCCACAAACCCACACACGAAGCCACGCCATTGCTCGCAATATACCAACTTTGTTTCGCTCCCAGCTCGTGTCCCGTTTTGAGAACCCTCGCCAGGTTTAATGCCTGGATGGGGACGATCGTTAAAAAAAATGATCTGGGGTTGGGGGGGGGGGGGATATTCTTTCATTCACCTGAAGGTCATCTGGGGGAAAAGAGTATGGGGGGGAGGATGAAAGGGAGGGGGGTTTATGAAAAGTTTCAATAATTTGGTAAACAGGGCAGAAGCTGGAACGTGTGGGGGGCAGGGAGAGGCCTGGTCTGGTTAAGAGACGTGAAGGGATTCACCTAGACACACACACACACACACACAGATACACACACCTCTTCCAAGGGTGGCTAACGGATAACACAGACACGAGGAAACTGTAAGTCGTGTGCCAAACTCACCCAGCAGACGCAAAAGTATAAAAAAATAAAAAAGTTGAATTTTTTTATATTTTCAGAATAAGGAAACAAACTTTAATAAATGTTCAGATTTTATTTTTTTTTTACTCCAATTTTTTTTTTCAAGTTGGCCAGAATGTTTTCCAAAGGTGTTTACTTTGATTTTATCTTACGTGTAGGAAGATTCACGGAGTTTTTATACTCCGGAATCAAGGGGGGCAGCCAAGTTGGCAGAGCGCCCTGAAATATAGGGGGAGAGAAAAAGATGTGGGCTCTGCAAAAATAAGAGAACCCCCTAAAAAAAAGTTGAGTAGGTCAAGAAAAGATCAAAAGTTAAAAGTGTTGCACTGCCAGCCCAATGACCAACATGGTGTCAAAAGTGGAAGTATAAATTGTTCAAGAATATTCCTCATACAATCTCAAGAAAAAAAAAAGGACAACAAAATCCGCAAATGAAGAATTTGGCCGAGGTGTAAACCAGTTGGATTTCCCATGGTCACGAGTTTAAAACCTAAAGCAGACCTCGAAATTGGTTCCACCAACTCTAACACATCAAGTGTAGGCCGGTTCAACAAACTCTAACACATCAAGTGTAGGCCGGTTCAACAAACTCTAACACATCAAGTGTAGGCCGGTTTATTATGTGCTGGTTATATTGGATGATATATGAAGGAATAAAGACATTTTTGCGTCACACATTTATTGGCAGTGTAGAATAAAATCAATAATCAAAATATAAGCAAAAAAACAACAACAACAATAAGTCTCTCTGCCTCTCTCTCTCTCTCCTTTTTCTATCTCTATCTGAAACCCCATCTTTTTTTTTTACACCCTGCGAATCGTAATGCGCTCCCATTTAGACTTTTAACTTGATTTGGAACGGTCCGCTATATCTCTCTTTGTCTTTCTCTCCACATCTCTCTCCTTCTATTTATCTCTCTCGCTCTCAGTCTCTCATTCTCTTCTCTCCATCTGAACCCCAATCTCTTATTTCTGCACCTTGCGTATCGTAATGCTCTCCCATGTACTCTCCATGTCTCCCTCTTTCTCCTTCTCTCCCTCTCCTTTTAAGTAGCTCTCCAGTAGTTACAGAAAAATTATACAACATTGGCCATTTGTTCGAGTAAATCTTATCTTATACATTACAGACGTTACTTCAAAAAAAAAAAAAAAAAAAAAAGAAGATAATAACGTCCTATGTATTTCATGTGTCAATCTAGTCATGCATGTTCATCAAAGACTGAAACTCTGCTAAGTCGTTGGTTTTCCTGGCTGATACAGGCAACCAATTCCATTCTCTTAGAAGGAGCATTTGTACGAATTTGTCCCATAGTAAGGAATGTTAGTACAGAATGTAGATGATACAGTAATGTTAGTTTATTTTTTTATTCCCACCATTCACAGGCACTTTCTTCATAGGTGCTGGGAAAAGCAAACATTTTTTTGTCTTGTCTTTTTTTCAAAAACGGCTTAAACGATTTTTTTCCTTTAAAAATTTTAGAGTTTATGACAATCATTAGGAAGGGAGTTGAAGGACTAGACATGCCTGAGCCACAGACATATATTATACCTGGACTGGACATCTCTAACACTACACAAAAATGTGAAAAACTTCAAAAAAGCTGAAACAAAAGCGTTGTTTCGTAAAGTAGTTATAAGAAGTAAAGTTTGTTAGTTTTTTTTTTTTTTTCAACAACCCTAACCTATGTAATATATAATTCAATGTTTAGATCTAGACCTAGTAATTGAACATCGAAATCATAATACAATTATTATTTTGCAATTTTTAAATGCATAAAGATCTAATTAATCAATTTGTTTAAATTAAAATCAGCAGACATGAATTACTTCGATCTAGGATTTTCGAAACATTATCTCAATGGAAACTAACTGGAAATGGCTTTATTTAATAGATTAGCGTGAATATATAGTTCTGTGATTAGCAGCCCATTCTATTTAATATCCGCAAATGGTTTTGCATTATTTCTAAACTTTCAGTACTAAAGATTTTTTTTTTTTCTAAGAAAGAAAGATCAACTTTCCTAGATTCGGGGCGACTTCCCTTACAGCTTGAAAAAGAGCTACGTACATAGCCATCTATATATCTATAGGTCTGTGATCTGATCATTACCGGATAAGAATTTATTTCCGTTGTCCAGTCTAGGTATAATATATATATAGGTCTGTGGCATGAACATTATGGCACTGTGTCATGTAAACTTGAAGGTTTGGTTCAGTGTTTAATTAAGTTGATGTGACGTCTGATGAACAGCAAGTATAAGTGTAAAGAATGATTTGAAATATGCAAATATAAACTACTAGATCTAGATCAATGATTGTCCGAAGCTGACTGGAAAGACTCATAGCGTGATGAAGTAAAAGCAAAAGAAAAATAGAATTTATAAATCATAGACCGCCATCAGCTTCGTAAAGGAGGAACTGATTTTTTTAAAAATTATTTGATGACCTGTTAACACTAAAAAGTGGGACAGAAAGAAAAAAACTTACTTTTTTTTTTTTTGGGGGGGGGAGGTGAGGATGGGGAGACGGAATAATCTACAAGTTCTCTGGTCAGCTAAGACACCTGTGATCACCTGTTCAAGCAACTGGCACCTGGACCAACAATTACTCTTCGAGTGTAAGAGCACTAAGGTGGGTTCAAATCCAAGAGGAGGGGGGGGGGGGGTTGGGGTCTGAGTACTGATGTTGTACTAGGGATAAAGACTCATTTTCTGATCTCTCAGTACATGACCACATGTAGCCGAAAGGCGATTCTTTTTTTGGCACCGATTCCAAGAGAGGGAAGAAAAAAAAACGTTGAACATCAAGAAGCCAAAAGAAAAGCGGGTCAAGAGTTCTCTTTCTTGACAGTAAAGAGAATTAGTCCATACGTTCCGAAATGTACCAAATTTTTACATTTAATTTTACATACATTGAAGACTTTTAGATTATTTTTTTTTAATATTTAAGAAAAAGAAAACACACAAAAAAAAAGATTAAAAAATTCACAAGACATCAAACTCATAGGCTGCCCCTTGGGGTCCGCTGGTTGATAAGATTGCTATACTTTAAGAACGGCGAACAAGAGGTGGAAAAAGGTGTTTCAACAGAGCTTTTTTTAACATAGAATATGTTACTATTGGCCTATTAAAGTTTCAATGACTATTAAATCTTTTTTTTTAAATGTGTATAAGTATATTCATACTATGTGCATATTTTAGTTGTCGTTTTTGGTACAAAATTAAAAATCAAACAAGGGGAACAACTTCATATTTATATCTCTCAATGCTTTAAGATAGATCTTTTATATCAAACTAAATGGACCTCATTCACCAATAGTAAACAAACAACATTTAGCCAGGTAGTTCTCTATCTCTTATATACAAATTACGTAATCCATAAAGGCTGTCACGTGATACGTTTTTTTTTTTCATTGTTTTATCACGTGGCAAAATGTTGTTTTGTTTACGATTGGTGAATGAGGTCCATCGATTTATTACCACTATTTAATAAGCTTGATCCAAGAATGGGAAGTGGAGGAAATAACGTGTTCAAAATTTGTAACAGACAGACAGACAAACAGACAGAGTTGATATAAGCTTTGGAGAAGAAAAAAAAACGTCCCCGGCTTATGCTTAAGCAGACACAAGGGCAAGTGCCAAACTACTGACGCACTTTCAGGGCAGAATTTATAACAAAAAGAAAAGGAAAAAAAAAGAAGGAATCTCAACGGGAATTCCCGTGTATATCTTCTAAACTGCGCAATAAAAGGCGTAAAAATCAATATTTAACGGCTTATTGGGTGCCGAAGTCGATCCAGGAGATTGGGAAACAATTAAACCAGGTGAACTTTGACCTCCAGTTAATCAGCTACATGTGTTATCATCTCTTTACGTACCACGCTTAGTAAAAAAAAAAAAAGTGCATGTCTTGAGATCTTCAAGAAAGGAAAAAAAACGTCAGACAAACCTTTTTTTGTTTTTGTTTTTCGGGAGTCAACCGACGGCAATTTCTGATCAGATCATTTTCACTTGATTGAAGATAGCTTTTGGTTGGGTGAAATTGTATCCAAATTGACTGGATTAAAAAAAAAAACGGTGGGGGAAGTTACAGTTTTAGATGAGTGTTTAAAACAGGTTTCGCTCTATAGAAATATTCCCTTCCCCTTGCGTTTCGCATGTACCGCACAGACGGCGTAAAAAATAACTTGATTAGATCTGCAAGAAACAATCAGACAATCGCTGAATGTTGATGTTTTTTATTTTTTTTTATTTGCGTTTCTTTCCTCAATAATATTTTTAACAAAGCTTTTATCAACTCACTCTGTCGGTCTGTCTGTCTGGTAAAAAGTTTGAACACGTTATTTCTTCCACACTTATTCTCGGATCAAGTTGAAACTATGCACAGTTATTCGTTAGCTTCGACATGAAATGAATCAATTAAAAAAAAGTAACCAATTAGTTAATTAATTCCTGCTAATTAATTATTTTGATACCAACGAAGGAAAATTAATCCTTCAGTATTCACAGATACGGCTAAATATGCAGGGTTTCGTCCTCGTAGATAATTAAACGTTATTTCTCCCAGTGAATCATAAAAAAATAAACAATTAATCAATTAAGTTTTGATAATTAACTATTTCGTTTTCTATCGAATAAGGGAAATAAGTTCCACAATATTGAGAGATACGGTTGTTAAGTTTGGAGTTGTTTCCCTGAGATACGCTTTGATGTTTGTTTTGTTTTTGTTTTGTTGTTGCTGTTTTAAAGATTTTTATATTTTGTTTGTTAGAATTACTCTTTTTAAGGACATAATATTGAGCATAAATGAAAGTGAATAAATAGGCCTGGGGCACGCTCTAATTATCGTGCCAGAATCTAATCAATCATTTAAGGCTCTCTGCATGTGTGTGTTGTAATGTGTGTGTGTGTGTTATTACTCTGCGATAGCAGTTTCTCTGTAAGGATGAACTTGGGTTTAAAAACAAAAAATTATGTACTATAAAATGGTTAACAAAAAATAATTATTAAGGAGGCGAATCTTCACCTTGACCTTCGCCTATGCCATGGTCTGTTGGAACGTTGGGGCACCAAATATAATTTGTCAACCGTCTTTCTCCATTCCTCTCTGTCTTTGTCCTTGGATTTAACCTCTTGCAATGGCAGGCCCGTCCATTCTTTGATGTTGTCTTCTCATCGCTGCCTGCCTCTTCTTCTTCTTTTTTTTTTCCGTTTCATTGACCAACAGTAAAGGTGTCATGTGACCAGGACAACGACCAACCGCCTTTATTTTTCCCAACAAAAGTCAGATACCCATTAAAGTTGGGTGGACCAAGTGGCGCCCTAAAAAATCCAAAAATTCAACCCCCCACCACAGTATTCACCGAGATTCGAACCCAGGACCCCAGGTTTGGAAGCCAAGCGCTTATCCACTCAGCCACCACTCCCCAGAGTTGATATAAGCTTTAAAAAAAAAGAAAAAAGGGTGACAAAATTAAGGTGGAAGTCTAAAAGGAAAGAAAATAGACGCTATATTAGGATTTCTAAAACGCGTCATAAAAAGAATTCTTCTAGTATTCTATTATCAGTATCATCAGGATAAGACCACTCAGAGGGAAAGCATTAAAATACAAGCAACAACCGCCTTTACTTTTCCCAGCTAACGTCAGTTACCCAATAGAGCTGGGTGGACCAAAGGACACCCTAAAAATAAAATAATTCGACACCTGCCCATGTCTTCACTGAGATTCGAACCCAGGACCCCAGGTTTGGAAGCCAAACGCTTAACCTCTCAGCCACCACTCCCCAGAGTAGATATAAGCTTTAAAAAAAAAAGTGGGGACCAAATTAAGGTGGAAGTCTAACAGGAAAGAAAATAGACGCAATAATTTCTAAAACGCGTCATAAAAAGAATTATTCTAGTATTCTATTATAAGTATCACCAGGATAAGACCACTCGGAGGGAAAGCATTAAAATACAAGCAAAATATAACAAACCCTTTTTTGTTTAAAAAAAAAAAAAAAAAGCTTTCTAAAGGGAAAGAACTTCACTCTTTAAAGTAAACTATATCTATCAATAATGGACGAGTTATTTCTCTTATTTCGATATCAAGCATAATAATTGATTACGAATTATTATTGACTAATGTTGGATATTTTTTTTATTGATTCGTGTTTTATAGTGTAAAATAAATAATTGTTTTAAGTATCAACTTGATCAGAGAATGCGTGAGGGAAAAAAAAGCGTTAACAATTATTTAAGGGGGACTCTGGCATTTTACGTCTCGAGAGATAGTGTTTTCCCCTTTGCAACTTTTTGTGTGACTAAAGAGGCCAATCCTTGATACACACAGCTGCGATCGCAGGTTGGGCATATATAATCACCAGGCGCCGTTGCATTTTCACCCTTCTATCTGCTTCTGTTGTGTATGACATCTGCAATCCGTGACCCTTCCTTTATGCTCTCTCTCCATGTGGATCCGTCCAGTGCCACCTCTTCCCAGTTGCCAGTGTCGATTTTGAAGACCTTGGCTCCATCATATCCAACAACACTCTACTGGATAAAGACATAAACAACAGGATAGCCAAGGCAATGGCCACCATGTCACGGTTGCAGAAAAAAGTCTGGGACAACATATTGCTGACTAGCAGTACTAAAGCCCTAGTCTACCGGACCTGTGTGTTGAGCACCTTGCTGTACGGAAGTGAAACATGGTCAACCTACTCATGGCAGGAAAAAAAGCTGAATGTCTTCCACCTCCGATGCCTAAGGCGGATCTTTAAAATAAGGTGGCAAGATAAGATAACCAATGAGGAAGTGCTACAAAGAGCAGGGTGCCAGGACATCCGCTCTGTTATCAGCAGCAGACGCCTTGGCTGGCTTGGCCACGTTCGTAGAATGCCAGTAGGTCGACTTCCACAGGACATCCTGTATGGCGATCTAATAGAAGGCAGGAGAGCCGCTGGTCGCCCACTTTTACGTTATACGGATGTATGCAAACGCGACATGAAGCTCTTAAGAGGACTAAACCCAACAAATTTAGCAACATCCGTGTATACAAGCTTCCCTTGTTGAAATAAAAAAAAATGAATTCAATTAATTAATTGGTTACTTTTTTAAAATTGATTCATCTCTTGTCTATGACAAGGAATAATTGTACGAAGTTTCAGCCTAATCCGATATTGGGAGGGGGAGAAATAACGTGTACACACTTTTTACCAGACAGAGTGAATTGATATAAGTTTTGTAAAAAGGAAGCTTCTAGATAGCGGATGGTAAACACGCCCAGGAGAAACAAAAAATGCTGCAAATGTTTCAGACTCTCGTTCTTTTAAATGCACAACTACAGGATCGGCCTCTGCAGCTTTATACGATGTTGCAAGCAGGAAAGAGGAGTCTCTCGAGACGTAAAAATGCCACAAAATTTAGCACCACGCTAAAAAAGTACACGCAGAAACAAGACGGGACTGGCTGAGAGAGAGCTAGTAGCTATTTCTCTT